>NC_086357.1:4656263-4944036 GCF_036324505.1 Eleginops maclovinus | reverse complement strand
TACATATATTCTTGTTTCCCAGAAAATGTGTCCTCTTGTGCCAACATCAGGTTGGCATTTGTGATTTTGATTAAAATGATTCAATAACTATTAGTTTGATCACAACAACATGTTTATTGATCTTTTTTATTTTGTTTTTTTCCAATAAGAAATGGTACATCTTTTTTGAAAAGTCTGATCTGGGCTAGTGACATCAAGGCCAAGAATCATAATATCCACATGGGAGAATGACAAACGTCAAAACACACGGAACAGGAGAGGAAAACAATTTTTTTATTTGGCCAAGTGTCTTTCTCATCCTAAATGAGCTGCAGGGACTAAGGGCCAGAAAAGATAGAGGCATAGAATGGACAACTGCTTAATTGGTCAGAAGAGGCAACAGCGGAGGAGATTGAGGGTTTGGTTACTAATTCTGCCTGAATACTTGTTGCCATTCAGCCAGGCTTTACTTTGTGTGGAGAGAAGACTAAATCCCCATGAAGGAAAACAGACTTATAATGGGAACAATGGCTCTAGAGAAAAACATCAAGTACGAAATGCAATCCATGTTTTATAACTCAATTTACTGTGAGAATGACACAAATGTGCAGATTTGCTCAACAGCTGATAACAAAGAACCCAAGTCTGACCAATTCCAACAATGGAACGACTTTGCCATAATCCATCTAAGTGAAAAGCATTACCAGACAAGCAAATGGAGGGAGCGGGGTCTTTGCATTAGCACAAGACTGGCAAAATTTGGTAAAGTCCAGAGCATTGTCTTCAAATTATACTTATGTGACCCACACAAAATATGTGGTCACAATGTTGTTTTAAATTAATGTAATGTATGATTGAATACATGTTTAGCTCATTCAACAGTGTTTAATAAGGCAAATGTGTAAAACCTGTTTAACTATGGCCAGCAGAGGGCAGTAGACGGCAGGGTAGCGCTGCCGTAGAGGGAATGTTATGATTTGCGTCTGCCGTAAACTCACTGACATGACGGAGCTGCCGTTAGCTTGCCATTCTGGCAAGACCCGCCAAACGAGCAGTAAGAATGTTTCCTCTGCTCATAATTTCTCATGTTTTACTGGTCAGTAAAAAAAAAAAAAAGTAAACAAGTCGCGAGACTCACATTGCATTGGTCGATTTTCCGTGACGCGGCGTGGACGGGCGCTGTATTGGTGGAATATCTGATATCTCTAACCTTTTTCGCAGGAAAACTTTTAACAATCTCTACAAACATGACAGAAAGCCTGATAACTATAGGAGTATTTCGGACATTTTCTGGCTTCTTTGGTGGCAATAACTGTCGCTGAACCGGGGGAAAAACAACAACACAAACATCAGGACGCTGTAGTGGGGAGGGGGGCGCATGAGGAGATCAAAATTTGTATGGTTCCTTTGAATAATAGGGAGCCTTTACTTTTAAAAGATCGCTAAATGGATGTTGTTTGTGGAAAACAGTGTACCCTTTCCGAGAACCAGCACCTTATCGTGGTGGAGAGGTTTGTGTGCCTCGATGAACCTGGGGGCTGTGTTGTCTGGAACCTTGTGTTCCTGGTAGGGTCTCCCATGGCAAATTGGTCTCAGGTAAGGGGCCAGACTAAGATTGGTTCAAAAAGACTCCATGAATAACACAATTGGAAGCGAGGATACCCGGCCCGGAGGAAGCCCGGGGTCCCCTTCTGGAGCCAGGCCCAGAAGTAGGACTCGTCCGCGAGCGTCTGGTGGCCGGGCTTGCCACGGAGCCCGGCCGGGCACAGCCTGAAAAAGCAACGTGGGCAACACCTCCGCTTCTCCGTCCCGCGGGCCCACCACCTATGGGAAACAACGATGGGGTCGGGTGCGCTGCCAGAAGTGTGGCAGTGAAAGCAGAGGGTCTCGACGGACCAGACTCAGGCGACAGAAGCTGCCTTTGGGGACGTGGAATGTCACCTCTCTGGGGGGGAAGGAGCCAGAGCTTGTGCGGGAGGTGGAGCGTTACCAGTTGGATCTGGTGGGGCTCACCTTTACGCACAGCGTCGGCTCTGGAACCTTACTTCTGGATAGGGGTTGGACTCTATTCTTCTCCGGAGTTGCCCAAGGTGTGAGGTGCCGAGCGGGTGTGGGGATACTCACAAGCCCCCGGTTGAGTGCCGCTTTGTTGGAGTTTACCCCAGTGGATGAGAGGGTCGCCTCCCTACGCCTGCGGGTTATGGGGGGGAAAACTCTGACTGTTGTGTGTGCTTATGCACCAAACAGCAGTTCAGAGTATTCGGCCTTCTTGGAGACCCTGAAAGAAGTCCTGTATGGGGCTCCTGAAGGGGACTCCTTAGTCTTGCTGGGAGACTTCAACGCACACGTGGGCAATGATGGAGACACTTGGAGGGGCGTGATTGGAGCGCAGGAGGAAGAGAGGTTCCCGGGCCGGGGTCCTGGTCAGGCTGAGGAAACGTGAAAACAGGCCTCCTCTACCGAGTTTACTTCTGGCAAATGTCCAATCCCTGGATAATAAGCTGGACGAAATGCATAGCAGGATGGCATTTCAACGGGACATTAAGACCTGCAATGTTTTGGTTTTCACGGAGACTTGGCTCGACCCCACGATACCGGACGCCGCCATTGCTCCTCACGGATTCTCCATTCATCGCCAGGACCGGACAATAAACTCAGGGAAGAGCAAGGGAGGAGGTGTGTGCTTCATGATTAACAACAAGTGGTGCTCAGATGTGGAGATAATTTCTTCGGACTGTTCTCCCAGCCTAGAGCACATCATGATCGGATGCCGGCCTTTTTATCTGCCGAGGGAGTTCACATCTGTTGTTCTAACAGCAGTGTATGTTCCGCCGCACGCTGACAACAACACAGCGCTGGAGAAGCTGTATGGGATTAATGACAGGACAGAGACTTCTCGGCCAGATGCCGCATTTATTGTGGCCGGGGATTTTAAAAGAGCCAACATGGAGAAAGTCCTGCCGAAATACTATCAGCACGTCTGCTGCCCCACGCGCGGTGGAAATACACTGGACCATGTTTACACTCCTTTCCGGCATGGATATAAAGCCCTCCCCCGCCCCCCCTTCGGCAAGTCAGACCACATATCTCTTCTTCTGCTCCCCGTTTACCGGCAGAGACTGAAGAGGGACCGACCTGTGACGAGGACAGTGCAGCGTTGGTCCAAGCAGTCCGACTCTGCTCTCCGCCACTGCTTTGGCATCACGGAGTGGTGTGTGTTTGAGGAGGACGACATACACACTGACGCGGTCATTTGCTACATCGGCAAATGCATCGATGACGTCGTGCCGTGGATTAATATACGGACATTCCCAAATGAGTAGCCCTGGATAAATGGCGAGGTCCGAGCTAAACTTAAAGCACGGGCCATCGCGCACAGCGGCGGTGATTTGGATGAGTAGAGGAATTCCAGGTATGCACTCCGGAGAGCTATTAGCAGTGCGAAAAGACAATACAGGGACAAGGTGGAGTCGAACTACAAGGGCTCCAATGCCAGAAACATGTGGTCTGGACACATCACACCAGGGTCATATCCAAGACGGCTCGACAGCGGCGCTTCTTCCTCCGCAGGCTGCGGAAGTTCAACATGGACTCCAGGATACTCTGCAACTTCTACAGGTGCACCATCGAGAGTATCCTGACTAAACATATACACATATATACATATACACATATACACATATGCACATATATATATAAACATACATACATGTATATATATATATATATATATATATATATATATATATATATATATATATATATATAAACATATATATATGTTTGTATATATATGTGTGTATATATATACACACATATATATATACAGGGTGCGATTTGACAAAAAAACAGAGGGGGGGATGTTTTTTTAAATTTATTCATAGACAAGAACATTGGACTTTTAACTTGCATAACTAGGGAGAAAAAAACGCAAAAAGTAGACATGCCCTTTTTTCGGCTCCGTGGATTAGTCCCCATCACAACATGGCAAAACTTTTAATAACCCATACATGGATTTCTATTCAACGTCACAAAAACATGCGTACGCACTAACAGGCAGAAAGCACCATAGAACAGCATCAATGCTCTCCATGAAAAGACCCTCCAATTAACTTAAATCAAACACTCAAAATAATTCACTAAATAGCACAACGTGCTGTCAACACTCAGGGACAGGTCTGGAAAACTAGACAAAGTAAACAGTCGGCTCTGGTGACAAATTTGTGGTGGCTTTTTCGTTTTTCCTATCGGGGCATTGTCTGCAGCATTTCGGCCCTCTTCTATCCACAATTCTGCAAATGGGTCCTGTAAAGTAAGATGATATGCTGCTCTGAACGCGTTTCATGTTTGGTTCAGCGCTGTTTTTCCTGCGAAGTTCCCGCACAAAAATGTTACAATGTTTTTGTGTTCGATGACGTTCAGAAATATGCACCGTCTGCCAGAAGGCTGCTGAATAGCCTACTCTGATGTAAAGACACTGAAGATCGTTAGATTTCAAGAGTTTAAGTAGGCTAGCAGTTAAGTTGCATTCATCGCTATCAAGGGGGGGAAATCCTTGTCCCCACCGGAGATAAAAATAATTTAGCAGAGGTAGGGATAGGAAAACCAGAGGGGGGGAAATCCTCACCATCCCCCCCTACAAATCGCACCCTGTATATATATATATATGTGTGTATATGTGTACATGTATATATGTGTATATGTGTATGTGTATATATATGTATATATACATATATATATATATATATATATATATATATATATATATATATATATGTATGTGTATATGTGTATATGTATATATGTGTATATGTGTATGTGTATATATATGTATATATATATATATATATATATATATATGTTTATATGTAATATATGTATCTGTCCATACCTCCTCATTCAACAGTGTAAAGTATTTAAATACTCTCAATGTATTCCACATATGTATATATTTCACATCCTCAAATCTTTATTGTTGTTATAGTAAATATTTCCTCTTTTTGCACTATTTTATTTATCTTATTCGCACCATGTATGTTGAGTTGTTGGAGGAGCATGGGACATAAGATTTTCATTGCCAACATAAGCGTTGCATATGCTGTGCATATGACCAATAAAACCTTGAAACCTTGACCAGTGAGGCAAAAGAGCTGAGTGGATGTCTGAAAGCAGTGTACTGAGCAGGCCAGTTACAGTACGTAAACATTTTCCTTTAACTACAATGAGATTTAATATTTCAAGAAATAATGTTTAATCTGCATTACAAAACTACATTACAAAAACAGCAGAGTTGAAATAAAAATAGGGGCAGTTATTTTACGGTTCACATCGGGAAAATGAAGTGAACCTTTTTTTTTCTCAGGTGTTGCCTCCAAAATTTAAGTGTGTGTGTGTGTGTCTGTGAAAATAAGATGCCTGATAAACTTAAGATGAATAGCATTTATAGAATCAACTTTGACAACAATGTGTTGGACATCTGTGCACAACTAGAGCATGAGGAGAGAGAGAGAGAGCGAGAGAGACATTCTGGTCTTCATTCAAAATCCTATTTCTATTAGTGTCTTATAAACATATAAGAAGGGCAATGTCCATGTGTAAGGTGCATGTGCTATTTTTACTACCACACTGACCCAGGTATGTAACATTGCAACAAAGACATAAGCTGCTCAAAATGAAATTTGATAAATGTATTCCACAATCACCAAATACATACATGTTCTAGACATAATCATCACAACAAATATATATTTGAGGCATTTTACTTGAATCTGAAAAATCCAGTCCAACTAAACAAAGAGATGTTGCTTGGTTGAAAATGTGGAAGTTGTGTGAGTTTATGGCCAGAGGGCGATGTAAATGGTCTGCAAAGATTATAATACCAGAGTTCAATCCACAGGGAGTTTTTCTCCCCCTGCCTGAAACGCCTCCATTGGACTCCTTTGTTCACCTCTGACATAATGACATCTTCTAATGGCTCGCGCTTCAACGCATTGTACGTGATAGGATGGGGTGGGATATATTCAAGCAGTTGACCATTCTCAATACAGCCAGCCAGCTAACCAATCAGAGCAGGCTGGGCTCTGGTTTCAGACAGGTTGAAAAGAGGTGCTGCAAAAAAAAAATCAGTATGAGGAAAATAAAGACACTTTTCAACATTGAAGCATGGCAATGTGTCCCAGTATGGGTTTTATTTGTATTGTTGTTTTATATTTGTTTGCTCATTTTGTATGTCTTGTAAATTGCACTGTTGAGGAAATCTGCGATCTAAGTTTTACATAAATACACCAATTTTTGGTATTTTTGTTGACAATAAAAACACTGAATCTTTGAATCAGTTGAGGCACAAAATATAAATATGAAACCTGAAAATTAGAACAATAGATTATTTCCCTTTTAAAAGTAGTGGGGCGAAAGTACAAACTAGCATTTAAAGAAAAAAATTAAATATTAAAAAAATTGTACTTAAATAATAAATGTGATTATTTTCTTTCCATCATTGGTCCAACAGACATCAACGTTGTACACACATCTCATGCAGGGTTTTGTCTAAACCGGGCAACGGGTGGTGCGCCCTCATATCAAAATGCACATTTTCCCCGTAACATTTTTAAGTTATGCCAGAAAGCAATAATTCTGTTCGTTGAAAACGGTATAATAACTCCAAATATATGAAAATGGTGTCAAATAAAGCATCAGATGGCATAGACAGCTTTGTTTTAACGGAGTTCTGAATAAATAGGGGAAGGGTGTCTGGTCTGATGAGTGGCAGGCAACAGGCTTTCACTGAAACTTTGATTTTTGGCCTGCCCACGTCAGTATAATCCACTGTTTTTACAGCTTAATAATATACATTTTAAATGCACTCAATGATCTCACATCCATTAATATTGTTATTGTTTAAATGTAAATTAAGCTAATATGAAAGTCATTAACAATTTCAAGGAACAGCCTGAATCATCCTTAAAGTGTCCATTCTTGCAATATGTATCCTCTTGGGTAAACATAAATCATAATAAAGCCATTTTACCAGGCTGCAACTGTCCGAGAACAGCTGCCTTAACAGCAACATTTTCTCTTTTTTAATTTAGTTCTTCTTTAAATGCTTACTCCCTTGAAGGACAACATAATTACGCTGCTATTCAAGTGTAATGATTGCAAGCTGCAACTGTACAAAAGTATAAGTAATTGCCAGGTTAACCATATGTTAGACGATTTTTTCTGTCTTTTGATATTCTACCTGCTGAAGCACATTCCTTATAGGCAAACCATCTATTCTCAGCTCTCTCCTGGGCATACAGAGGCAGTGAGACACAGATGTTCAAATTTCCCACTGGACTCTATTCTTACACACATGCACTTCGGAAATGGCAGACAAAAAAAACCCTCTTCGGGTGCAGAAATTGTCTTGAGAATCGCGATATTTATGCCAACACAATTAAGGAAAATGCGCTCTAGATAAGCCACGACTTCATTTGACGCCATCGGAAAATAAACGGCCTTGGCTGGGCTACACCATGTGTACTGTCTTTTTAAGTGAGTCTGAGTACATTGAGCAAAACTGCCTAAGTATTTCCATTTTATAACACTTTATTCTTCTACTATTCTACAGCTTGAACCTAAGCAGTTGAGTTTGTGTGTCTCCTTGACTAGAAGTAATTGATGTGTCTTGTTACTTAAAGATAGTAGTTTATGTTAGTAATTCAGTTGTACGTTAGTACGAACTGGAATCCTTCATCTGTTTAGAAGTATGTGTACTGACTGTAGTGGTAAAGTGTTAGACTTAAATGGTAGATAACGCTTATGTTTGTACATACAATACATGTGTGCCTGTGCATCTGTCTGCATATGTCAATACAGTTAACAATAAAGCATAAAGGAAACCTGCCTCCCGTGTCCTGATAACACCCCCACATATCGTTGTCTCTGTTCATAATCAGCAATCAGGAGCTTCACTCCACTACAATTATTTTACAAATGTATTCCCTAGTTGTTTTATAAATTATGATTCTGACACACAGAACTTAAGAAACACTTTTGAATTATGATTATTTAGTATGGATTAAAACATCCAACATTATATTTAAGTAATTACAACCATGCTGGGTTAACATAAACTTAATTGGATTTATCAAATTTTGCAATTTGGTTCAAAATATGTCACAGTTCCAGCTACTTACAGTAAATGAGAAGATGTGTTGCTTTTGCATTCAAATCCTTTAAAACAGTTGAATATGTTATAGTTAATCAGCAAAGAGTTCTTAATACTTTAATTATATTTTCTTCATTGTCCCTAAATACTTTTCCTAAGAAGCATTCTAATTGCAGCACTTGTAATAGGGTATGTTTTACAGTGTGATATCAGTGTTCTAACTCAAGTAAAGAATCTGAAAACTTTCTCCACCACTGCTGCGTTGAAGCATGCCTAACAAAAAAAACAACTGAATTATGCAAGTGGATTCAAATCGCAGCCTGATGTTGATTCTGATAAGCAATTAAACTCGACAAACAGAAACTTTGACAGCGAGGAAACAAAGTGAGAAAATGTGTTTGCACATGTTTCCTTTGGTTAATGGAGTAAACAGGGAAGTGTGGAACTTTGATCACTTGTACTTTTTAAGTCGCCCACCGCCTTTCTTCTACAGTCTCCCGTTCCCCCCTGCTGCTTTACAGTGTGCGACAATACAAACACCTCATTCTGTCACTGTCTCCGCGCTAACAGGCTCATTGGACTGCCTTGTTATCCAACTCAAACAGTGAGACCCAAAGACTCCACGGCACATTTCCATAACGTTATTGACTGAGCGCAGAGACGCAATGGCGCCTGGAAATATAAGCACATACCCCCCCAACGTGTTATTTGCATGACTATTACCTCGGAAAACTGGGGCTCCCGACGTGAGGCAAGGAGAGCCAATTTGAAGCTCTGCTGCACACCCAACATCCCAACCCACACACAATCAGAATCATGGCGGCAAAAAGCAATGCATTTTGGGAGTCAGCAAGTGGTGTAATGAAGGCCAAGTGTGTCCTTTAGTGGGTTAAACAGACACACTTGACATGCATGATGGATCAGCCGTGAAATAGGCTGGAAGGCAAAGTTCAGCAAAGCCAGTGTGACGGGAATTTCAAACAGGATGCACCTGTCTATCTCTGCAACATGATGTCAGGCACCTCCAGTGGTGTTTAGATTGTAAAGGGGAGATAATAGGATCGTGTATAACACAGGTGGCAGATTTAGCTGTTGTGACAGTACGAGAGGATTATAGCGGAGTGTGAGGATGTGGAGGGGATCCTGCTGGCTCAGTGAGCTCAGCGCTGTACACCATGTGTACTTGCGGCATGATTAAAAACACAGATTATAGGGGGTATTTTTAGCTCAGGTGCTTTTGCACTTCCATTTCGCGCTACACAGGATACACAGCTAGAAAGAATGTTGAAACATCTCTCTCTAGCTCGGCTCTGACTCACAGTTAATACAAGTTTAGCCTGGTGGCAAACTTTTCATTTGCCTGTACTAATGATGACATAGACTTGACTAAAGAAAAAGTCTGTTTTTTACATAAAATATACCCTGTTCTTATTTACAGGCTTGCTATTTCTATTTTCTACATACGACAAGAACACTTTCTTAACTTTGTTTTGTTACGATGACAAAAAAACGGCTTTTATGAAGCTACTAATGCTGTATTCTCTAATACGACTATCCAATCACTCTGGAATAACTGATTTTTATAATTCACAAACATATGTTTTATTACATTAAATTCTCTATGGAAATCACATATCATTAAGCAAAAATATTGATGTTATGTTTATCTTTCCATTAAATTTGATTGTAAAAGTTATAAATTCATTTAAATATATTCTCAATTTATGATGTTCATGATGTATATGTGCAGTTAATGATTGTCCAAGTGTTATGGTAATACATTTGAGGGTTGTACTTAACTACCCAATAAAATCTAGTAGTTATTACTACATGCACAATTGAAGTTGTTGCCAAATCATCCCATAATGGGGTCTTAAAGAGGACATATAATGGTTATTTTCAGGTTCATATTTGAATATTGTGCCTCTACTGGGACATGTCTCCATGCTTTAATGTTCAGAAAGACCTTTTTTCTCCCATACTGCCTGTGCTGCAGCACCTCTTTTCACCCCTCTGTCTGAAACCAGAGCCCAGTCTGCTCTGATTGGTTAATTGGCCAGCTGTGTTGTGATTGGTCAACCCCTTAGAGAGGTCCTGTCTCTCAGCATTTCATGTACAATGTTTTGGAGCGCTAGCCAATAGAAGCATGAGTGTTCCATAGTGATGTCATTATATTATGGATGTTAACAAAGGGGACCGATGGAGGTGTTTCAGGCAGGGGGGGGAGTGTGTGGGAGAGAAACTCATTCTGGAGGGGACTTTGGGAAACCATGTATATGTAAAATAAAACAACCTATGACACTACAGAAAAAGGGAAAACCCCAGATAGCATAAAAAGGCCTCTTTAGGATGTGTTCTGATCAAATGCAAGGCATACTGTTACATTTTATTGCAGACGGGCAGTTGAATACAGAAAAGATGGAAAGACTTGATTCTACATAAATCATTACCTCAGTCAAAAGGCTGGACACACAACTGGATCACAGTGTTCCACACTATGAAGCAGTTGGCTTCATCTTGGGTCTTAAGAGCAGCTCAAGGTGAGGCATTTGTCTTCCCACAGTGAGTCTGTCTCACACAATGTATGAAACTTCAAATTCTGTGAGCACCAACCGTTTCACAAATGTTTGAAGTCCACGGCATAACATCATCATTCCGGCTTTGATTCCAATCCGGTTTTGTAACACAACTCTGCCGTGACCATTGTGAACGTGTCGTCGTTTGGTTTCCCTGCTGCCAACGTAATTGATCCCTATCTGCAAAGCAGACATTAATAAATCATAAGGAGAAGCTTTCAGAAGCTTTAACCTCCATGCATAATTCAGCCCGCACTGATGTTAATGCTACAGCTGCAGCTCCCAATCTCGACTGTTCAGTAGTGTCCCACTAAACAGCCAATTAACTCTAATGAATCCAGCAAAGTCCAACTCTCAGCAAAATGAACAGAGACAAAACGTCCTCCCAAAAACTGTGAGCTATTTCCTGAACAGAACTTACTAAAAGTTAGTTTTCACCTTGGGACAAGAAGGGAAGTCAGGCGTGCTGTGATAGTTTCACTTCATACTAGATGCCCTTACTTTGAGTAGGCTGATAACTTCAATTGTGATCCCAAATAAATTGCCTTCAAATTGGAACCAACTTGATAGGATGCTTAGTGCTATCCATCTCACTTTGAGTTTGTTGCTGAAGGGGTACAACCACTTGAAAAAAACAGTTTCAAAGATAAGAGAGGGTAGTTGAAGGATACAGTTGAGTGAGACTTGTCAATGTTCAAGCAGCCAGTATCAAAACATTTCCCCAATGGATAATGCAAGCTCACCACTTTCCATGCAACATATGATCATATCTCTGTCACAGAAAACCCAAAGTTAATCCCAGGTTCAATTGAAACCAGTAAAAAAAAAACTTGTTTATTTTATTATTTTTTTTAAAGGTGTGCATTGGTTCCATTGTAAAAACAGATATACTACAATGAATAATTCAAGTATGCTGAAGTGGAGGATTCTGTACCTCACAATTCCTGATCATGTCAATGTTCAATGCAAATAAGCAGCCAACATGTGTGCCATGTATGTATGTATGTATGTATGTATGTATGTATGTATGTATGTATGTATGTATGTATGTATGTATGTATGTATGTATGTATGTATGTATGTATGTATGTATGTATGTATGTATGTATGTATGTAGTGAGGCAGATAGTTATGGTGTGGAGGTCAGTATCTCACAAAAGTGAGTACACCCCTCACATTTTTGTAAATATGTTATTATATCTTTTCATGGGACAACACTGAAGATATGACACTTTGATACAATGTAAAGTAGTTAGTGTACAGCTTGTATAACAGTGTACATTTGCTGTGCCCTCAACACACAGCCAATAATGTCTAAACTGATGGCAACAAAAGTGAGTACACCCCTAAGTGAAAATGGCCAAATTGTGCCCAATTAGCACTTTTCCCTTCCCGGTGTCATGTGACTCGTTAGTATTACAAGGTCTCAGGTGTGAATGGGGAGCAGGTGTGTTACATTTGGTGTTATCGCTCTCATACTGGTCACTGGAAGTTCAACATGGCACCTCATGGCAAAGAACTCTCTGAGGATCTAAAAAAAGAACTGTTGCTCTACATAAAGATGACCTAGGCTATAAGAAGATTGCCAACACCCTGAAACTGAGCTGCAGCACGGTGACCAAGACCATACAGCGGTTTAACAGGACAGGTTCCACTCAGAACAGGCCTCGCCATGGTCCACCAAAGAAGTTGAGTGCACGTACTCAGCGTCATATCCAGAGGTTGTCTCTTGAAAATAGACGTATGACTGCTGCCAGCATTGCTGCAGAGGATAAAGGGGTGGGGGGTCAGTCTGTCAGTGCTGAGACCATACGCCGCACACTGTATCAAATTGGTCTGCATGGCTGCTGTCCCAGAAAGAAGCATCTTCTAAAGAAAGCCCGCAAACAGTTTGCTGAAGACAAGCACACTAAGGACATGGATTACTGGAACCATGTCCTGTGGTCTGATGAGACCAAGGTAAACTGATTTGGTTCAGATGGTGTCAAGCGTGTGTGGCGGCGACCAGGTGAGGAGTACAAAGACAATAGTGTCTTGCCTACAGTCAAGCATGCTGGTGGGGGTGTCATGGTTTGGGGTTGCATGAGTGCTACTGGTTGTGGGGAGCTACAGTTCATTGAGGGAACCATGAGTGCCAACATGTACTGTGACATACTGAAGCAGAGCATGATCCCCTCCTTCCAAGATGACCACTGCCTTGCTAAAGAAACTGAGGATAAAGGTGAAGGACTGGCCAAGCATGCCTCCAGACCTAAACCCTATTGAGCATCTGTGGGGCATCCTCAAACGGAAGGTGGAATGGCGCAAGGTCTCTAACATCCACCAGCTCCGTGATCTCGTCATGGAGGAGTGGAAGAGGATTCCAGTGGCAACCTGTGAAGATCTAGTGAACTCTATGCCCAGGAGAGTTAAGGCAGTTAAAATAATGGTGGCCACACAAAATATTGACACTTTGGGCACAATTTGGCCATTTTCACTTGGGGTGTACTCACTTTTGTTGCCAGCAGTTTAGACATTAATGGCTGTGTGTTGAATTATTTTTAGGGCACAGCAAATGTACACAGTTAAACAAGCTGTACACTGACTACTCTACATTGTATCAAAGTGTCATATCTTCAGTGTTGTCCCATGAAAAGATATAATAACATATTTACAAAAATGTGAGGGGTGTACTCACTTTTGTGAGATACTGTATGTGGATGGTTATATGGGTTATCTGACTTTTATTCAGGTGACTGTTATCCAGGTCAAGGGTTCCCCGCAGCACTTTACAGCTTAGGCGGCCACCTAAGCAATGCACGCCTGCCGCCTTAACTAAGGTCATCCAAAAACAAAAAAAACATGAGCGATATTCGCCGTGTAACTCTGTCCTGTTTTCTCTCATTCCAAAACATGACCAACGCCAGCCTCCATTCTCGGAAGAATGCATTTAAAAAATAAGTAAATAAATTTAAAAAAGTGTCATGAATTGGAAAAACCAAAAATTCTTCATGCGACGAAGCAGGCCTACCTCACCCTGCGCGCCTTGTTCCCCCGTCAGGCGGCAACGCCACCTCCTCCCCGACATAGTCTGTGCTCTGTGCTACTTTTTTATGGTTGTATTATCGGCAACTCAGTGTAAGTGTGATGGGTATTGTATGTATGATATTCAAGCAGGACACATGCTGACGCATAAGTTGAATTAATTGTGAACTCAATCCTTCCTTAACCCCTTAACTTAGTGTTTTAGTTGACTAACCCTAAGGATAATGGAAACATATTTTCCTTTACCACACTATTGTGAACTAGCGGTAGCCATCACCTTTCCTTTACCTACAGCTAAGTGATTGCAAATTCAAAAGGCAAACCTCAAAAGGACTGCCTATTGGGGATAAGAAATTCTAAAGTTGTGACATTCCAAAAAAATATCGTAGTGGACAAAGAGCCCATTTGAAAAAACATGATAACTGTGCATCAAAAAGTAAGAAGCTGGTTAATTATTCCACAGAATATTATATTTTGGTCATCATACACCAAACTCAGCTCAATCCGTTTTTGGGTGGGTTGGTTAGGTTAAGACTATAGGAGTTATATTGGTGACTGGTAAGCTAACCAGAGGCAGAGTAGGGCTGGTCAAATTATACATCTTTCCAGTTATACATTTTGTATCTCAACAACCCTGTTATCCAATATGAAAATCCTCGATTTGTTAAATTTCAATCAATCAATCAATCAGTTGTGGTACAATAAAGTTAAACTTTCTGGAGTAGGATAAACATATGTTTGCAGTGAAAATCATCCATACAGAAACTAAGTTTTAGCCAAAATCTAATTAAAAATAATTGAGATATGAAGTAATTCTAGGAAATGTTGATTGACTAAAAAACCAACTGTTGTGTTTTTCCTTCATCAGAGCAAATAACAGCAGAGATGCTTCAATCACAGGGTCTTCAGAGGAACTTCTTTTCCTCTATTCACATAACCATCTGTAAATAGACCTTTAATTTCAATCAGTATGCCAGTCACAATGCATTGGGTTCATTTGATTCCAACATAGGCTTCTAGATAACAAACCTGTCAAACTGTTCAGAAATGAGAACAAGGAAGTCGTTTGAACTGTATCTGTTTGGATACATCAGAACGCTTGGAAAGAGGTGCTTCATGATAAAGGTTAACACAATTATACAATCGCCGGTGGTGTGAATTATCAAAGAGACCACGTACAGAGAGCAGTCACAAACTGATGGCCAGCAGTTCTCATTTGTCGAACATAGCGAGGGGATATGGAAATAAATCAGTGAACAGAAAACCACACACATGGCAGTCACATTCAAAGGATAGAGGAAATTGCCTCACTACCAGGGGCATCAACTTGGCAAAAAACACAAGCCGTCTGATAAGTCAAATGTGCCAGAAACAATTATTTTCCCTTTTTCCACCAAGGGAGAACAAAGAATCCATTTCCCTCTAGTGATCGGCTCTATCGCAAGTCTGGAACAAGGCATATCTTTTAGGCAGGATGCCCTGTTGTTATTATGGATGGAAACATGTCCAAGATCAGCATCTGCATCACTAACAATGCTGCCTGGAGGGGAACACTAACACTCTTAATACATGAGTACAATCAATTCAATATATATTATTTTGTTTAGCTGTCAAGACTTCAACTATCTATTTGGAGTTTTACAGCTCAGATCTTAATAAGGATGAATTCATAATGCCGCTCAGCTTTCACTTCAACAGCTGCTGTAATATTTAGAAATCTTTAAACTATGATGTCATTACAACTAATCAGATAGTGAGTAGCAACACTACATACTGTATAGACATATATAAAGTTAAAGAGTACATAAAGTATGATGATCATTTTGAAGTTTATATTTGTATTTAGTGTCGTTACTGGGACATGTCTCTATGCTTTAATGTCCAAAAGTTCTTTATCTTTCTCATACTGCCTGTGCTGCAGCACCTCGTTCGACCAAACCAGAGCCCAGTCTGCTCTGTATGGTTAGCTGGCCGGCTCTGTTATGGTTGGTCAACCACATAGAGATGTCGGTAATGTCCCGCCCCTTAGCCTATCATGTACATGTACAATGTGTTGACATGCTAGCTAATAGAAGAATGCTTGATAATGATGTCACGATGTTACGGAATTAAACAAAGGAGTCCAATGGAGGCATGCGCAAAAACTTATGAAACACACTACAGGAATGGGAAAAGTCCCAAAAGGAAAATAGGGCCTTCTTGATGGTCGCTCAAAAGAAGGTATACAGTTGAAGTAATGTAGGGATATACAATGTAATGAAACATGTGGTTAGGTTTGGCCTATTCCCCATTAATATTCAGTTTCTGGAAGGGTTTTAACAACCGCTAAAATATTAAGATGAAAAAAATGAATAATAGACCAACGTGGTAATATTATATATATATATATATATAAGAATGTATGTTTCTTTGATGTATATTAAAAACATGAATATAAAACATGTAAGGAAGCTATGATGAATGCACAGTATTTGTCCAATATCATTCATGGTTTTTTCTCAATTACTTATTCACAAGCATGGCATCACATGAACAGTTTCAAATGGAGAAAAGAAACCAAGATATTGTGTGAATGTTGCAGTACTAGGAAGACCGTTCATGTTTCCAGAAAGTTAGATTTTGTGTTGGTATTGATCATTTGAACTCTAGTATTGACACCTGGAAAAAAATAATATAGCATCCATACTTTAGGGATCAATTCCCCCAACTCTAATTTCTACAGCAGCAGCACAGAAGCAGAGAGATGGAATTGTTGTCTTGTATTGATCAATTTGACCATTACACCTTGTGGGAATACAACCTAAAGTATACTTCCTGGATCACATTGTATTATTTCACCAAGTGCTGAACAAACATGCTAACGCCAACACAGTCCTTTCTTTAATAGGTGCTATATGACTTTCCTCCTGTACAGTACTTTAAGCTAATTAAAACAAACTGAATGGAAACAGGAAACAGTTGACATTGGTTTTTCAGACTTTGCTCTTATCTTTGCAATTTTCTTGTGATTATTAGCTATAACTGGTTACATGTGATATACTGACCTGGATTAAAGGGCAAAGTTAATGATCCATACATCAATCTTTCGTTATTAAACCAATCTTTCCCTAACCTTGCCCAAAGTGTTTTATTAGCCTAAACTACACACAGGATGCAGGAGGGAAAGTCCTAATCTTCCTTTGTTTGGATCTTTTTATGTACTTGCTTTGGATGCACTTTTTTAGATGCTATGAGCCACGTGAATATGGGTCACGCTAACCGATATCGATGTTCGTGCTTAAAATGAAGCAAATTAACCAACAAATCACCATTAGCAGTGTTAGCTGTTAGCTATCATATGGGTATTTATTATATTTACTACACTCTGAACTGTGCTTCCCCGTCCCCAGGACAAATGTATTCCTATAATCAAGCTGTCCGTCTGTTTCCTCCAAATTAAACAGCTAACCATGCTTTTATTCACCAAATCAATCACAAGGAAATTACTCATTGAAATTTAAAGAGTCGGTTATTGTTTGTCTTTAAGATAGCCTAGACTTTTCAGTTGGCACTGGTTCAGTTCTGCACCAAGTGTCAAAACAGTTAAAGGGCTTACTAGAATATCCAAGCTGTGGCATCTCTTTCAAGAATAAATTAATGCTACAGCAGTGAGGTGCATATCGTACGAAATGAATGCTGGAGCAAAGAGGAGTACACCTGATAGCCAACACCTGCCAATGATATCTGATCAACCACTGTGGGCACTGCAGAACATCTGCATGTTACTTTTTTCTATACATGTTCATTCATCCAGTGTTACTCTCTGTATTTAAAAGAGAAGGAAAGAGGCTAAAAGACAGAGCACTGGACATCAGAGAAAGCAACAGAAGAAGACAGACAGGAAGTAAATACTAACAGGAACACAGATTGGGCTCTATCAGTGTTTTAAAGACTGGTTAATGGAAAAGAAAATGTGAAGAGACTTGGACGGTTACAGAAAACCTCAATAACTGCTGAAATCCAAAAGTTACACTCCCACAAACTCCCCCCCTGCCTGAAACGCCTCCGTGGGACTTCTATGTTCACTTCCGTAACATAATGGCATCACTATGTAACACTTGTGCTCCTGTTGGCTAGCTCACTAACACATTTTTACCTGATAGGATACAGGCCGGGACATCGCTAAGCGGTTAAACAATCACAACCCAAGCCCGCCAGCTAACCTATCAGAGCAGACTGGTCTCTGGTTTCAGACAGAGGGTGATAAGAGGTGCTGCAGCACAGGCAGAATGAGAACAATAAAGAGCTTTTAGAACATTAAAGCATGGAGACATTCCCCAGTAGAGCCAGGAAATACAAATATAAACCTCAAAATTAGCACTTTATGTACTGCTTAGCTTTATATATTTCGAAATGTAGTTTTGCTTCTCACTATCTGGTTAGCTGGAGCGACATCAGAGTTTAAGCTTATCTAAAATCTGCATAACAGTGCCCCTTTAAGCTAACGTTGCTGTCGCTGTATTTCCAGCCGTTGATGTGCAGTCTAACATAGCGATTCATGAAACATAAAC
Organism: Eleginops maclovinus; assembly: GCF_036324505.1. Classification (NCBI taxonomy): domain Eukaryota; kingdom Metazoa; phylum Chordata; class Actinopteri; order Perciformes; family Eleginopidae; genus Eleginops; species Eleginops maclovinus. Next base: position 4,925,758 of record NC_086357.1, on the reverse strand, counting down.
ACAAACTTCTTCCATCTTACTGACTTTTTCATGAACGCACACATACACAACCCACACAGACACACCGACATGCATATTCAAACATGCTACATGAGAGAATTGGGAGCGATGTATGTATGAGGAGGCACAGGCTTTGATTTGCCAGGGACGCCTCAGCAAGGCAGAGCACGACAACACAGAATTTACATAACACTACAAGGAAGAGTCAAATTACTAAACTGCGGGAGGAGAGGGTGGAGAGAGGAAGACAACAAAGTCCAAACAATAAACTGAGAGGGGGGGGGAGTCTAGGGAATGCTATACAGAGCCGTGGCAAACAGCGGAATTACATATACTCTAAACGGCTCCTCCACTGGCAGCGTTTTCCGTAGGGGAGCACTCCTGTCAGCTGCTTGTGTCTTATTTTTCCATTTGAAAAAGGAAAATGCTGTTGACAGCACTGAGGAGTGTTTTAAATCTGTAAAAGCACAGAGGGCCTGGAAGGAAACACTGTTTTCAACCCAAGCAAAACAAGTGCAATGCACTGGCGTTTCAGCAGTCACGTAGAACAGCGGGGTATGCCTCAGTGTCTGCCACGTAAGTGCACATGAAGCGTTGGAAAAAGTGGCCTACATTTCACCAAATTGAGTGGGATTATTTTAGTATGTATGAAGTACTGCACCAAACCCCGGAATGACTCGCCTCTCCTTTTTCGTCTTGCCACCAGGAGACGCAATGATACTTCCGTTAGCTTACATGTGTATCTGATGAGCCATGCTTTTAGACAACACTGCAGCATCATCTTCAAAAAAACGAATGTATTATGTTTGTCGTAGAGGAGCCCTTAAGGGGTTCTAATTGTAGAAAAGGGCTGCATTTTGAATGGAATAATAACGCAGCTTACTTTACTGCGCTAATGGATCCAATTTCCATCTAGAGACAGGGAAGACTCGTTTGAAGAATGAGCTGAAGAGAGAAGCAGCAGACTCATGTGTTGGTGTTCTGCTGGTAAAATGAGTTAATGTGTTCTCTTTCTTCCTGTACAAGCGAACGTATAACTTGGCAAATTCACTGTCAATCAGATAACATTTTAATCGTGATTAATCCCTTGATGTTCATAGTTAACTCCATAGTTAAATCTCAAATTAAACACACTTGTTTATGTTTTAAATGTACCAAAAAGGGATTTCCAGTTTGAAATATTTGTACAAACATGTAAGTGGACAAATGTGTTTTTTTTTTGTTTGCAACAATCCAAAACAAAGATAAATGGAAGCAAATTGATATAATTTAAATTAATCTGCTTGGTGTCAAGTAGGATGCCAGTTGCTAAAATAATATCCTTGTTATATATCAAAATATCCTATTCACCTTATCTACGTTTTAGGTCTATGCCAATGCACTTGCATAGTGCAATGCCTATTTGAGCACTAATACAACACAATCCATTCCATACAGTGCAGTACAGTCATGTCAGTATTCTGCAGGTAATTGCTGTGATGACAGTCAGCACTGTGACATGTATTGTGCACAACTTCTCACGTTCTCTGACACAGCAGCAAACATATATGAGGGGGGATTCCTTTCAAAGGGCATCAACAAGAGATGTAATTTGTGTTTAGTCAGGTAACAGATGTGGCAGTGTTTTTCCTATTCCTCATAGGGATTTCATTCTGACACCAGGGAGGAATGTGCAAAGACTGCACACATGTAGAAGGAAAACTAAATCTGTACATTGAGAATTGACTCAAGAGGGATACAGAAAACATTTATTGGAAACACAAATGACCAAATACTTAATAAACTGCAGTGATCATTTAAGCTTATCACTAAAAGTGTTAAAGTATAAATGCAACATGCATTTTTGGCTATCACTTGCTTTCTGTACAATGCCTGCATTATTAGACATAATACGAAAGAGTTAATTTGGCTCCAGCTGCTTTTACATACAATGAAGTAGTCCGTTATGTTCGGTCTATGTGAAAGCGTACGTTTTAAAATGCTGGACACTTTCATTTGCAATGCGGCAAAATATATGTTTTTAGAAAATAATGTGCATCTAAATATATTGACAGCACATAGTTAATATTTACTAATGCTCAAATTGACATCTCTGGATTTAAGTTATTTAGACAAAAAAATTGAAAGATGTCATAATATTGTTTGTAACTTCATATTTTAAAATGTATGAAAAAACTGATCTTCCAACCAACACTATCCACTAAACTTTATCCTACGAGAAGTATATAAACGGAAGTGTTGGCACAATTATTAATTTTAAAGTTATTGTATACATTTTTTTATATTTCTGTCATGGCTGTTAAAGCAAGTGCAGTTTAATTTTACAGCAAACTGCTACGTGTCAGAAATACACTTCTTTTTTTAATAGATTTAGTTTTAATAGTGTAGGTTGTTTGCATGCATCTTGTGCTGCTGTATGAAATGAATAATCCCCCTGGGGAAAATCTTGTCAGGATAATGTTCAGATGTTTTGATGGATGAATAAATAAATAATTAAATACATGAATAAATCAATAAACTGGAAAACACATAGGCTTGAATAAATACCATACTTGTCCCTCAAAATAATAATTTGCATATACATAAATTCCTGTATTTCTTGAAAAAATATATAATATTATACATATACGTGTATATATATATATATATATATATATATATATATATATAAAATAAATCCAACTTTTTTTTTAATGGTTTGTGATAAATTGAAAAATACAATTAGACAAATATTTGATTGACCAAACCATAGGCCTGTATTACGAAGCAGGATTTGTGGTTAGGGGGTAACTTCAGGGCTAACTCTGGGTTTTCGGCACTGAATCACTTTTTTTTTTTCGTTTTTTTTTCCTTTGTTTATTGGTTTTTTTTCAACAGCAGTCATTTTAAACAAAGCATGTATCACACGTGGGTAAAAACATATCCACTTAATACAAAAATAAATAGAGTAACAATGTAAATACTGCTTAACACACGGGCAAACACAATCCCACATAGACAGAACACAAACAAAAAGTCAGCTAAACAAAAATGTCAGTAATGAACAATAAATGTCAGTATGGCAGCACCTCCTCCCCGCGACAACCCGTCCAATGTTAGGGCCCCTCCAACATGGAAAAGTCTAATTGGGAATAGACGGGAACTTTATCCTCTTAACAAATTCGAAAAAAAGGACCCCATATTTTGCCAAATTTATTTGAGGAGCCACTCAGAGAAAACCTAATCCTTTCCATCTTCAGGAAAAGAAGGATTTCTCTTATCCAGTGAGTGTGAGACGGAGGTACGGTATCTTTCCATTTAATCAAAATTAACCTACTAGCTAGTAGGGTGGTAAAAGGCACTGAATCAGTTCTTACCAGGGTAAATCGCCATGTTAACTTGTGCTGAATACATAACCGACTCCGGAGCAACACACCGGAGTCGTGCACTTACACTATATTGCCACATACTGTATGCAGAAGTGTTATCTTAATCAACGCATTTAGTTGATGCAACACTCAAGTGTAACTAAAGTCACTTGTGTCGTAGATGGGGAAGTGATATTATAAACCTTTTACTTACGCATTAAACAGTCGGTTTTCTTTACCAGTTGTTCTTCCTGCACCTTGCAGCTGCAACTATGTGGTTTTTATCCTGGATTAAGTGTTTGAGTCATGAATGATGAAGGTATAACTTCTTCATATTTGTCAAACATCATAGTTTAGTCTTCATTCATGTAGAGTGACGCTCCACTGTCAGTAGGCTTGTCTTTATTGTGATTGGTCAAATGTTGCAACCCCGCCTCTTAAAGGTCTACTATTATGCTCTTTTATGGCATATACAGTGGGGCAAAAAAGTATTTAGTCAGCCACCAATTGTGCAAGTTCTCCCATTTAAAAAGATGAGAGAGGCCTGTAATTTTTATCATAGGTATACCTCAACTATGAGAGACAGAATGAGAAAAAACAATCCAGGAAATCACATTGTAGGATTTTTAATGAATTAATTGGTAAATTCCTCGGTAAAATAAGTATTTGGTCACCTACAAACAAGCAAGATTTCTGGCTCTCACAGACCTGTAACTTCTTCTTTAAGAGGCTCCTCTGTCCTCCACTCGTTACCTGTATTAATGGCACCTTTTTGAACTCGTTATCAGTATAAAAGACACCTGTCCACAACCTCAAACAGTCATACTCCAAACTCCACTATGGCCAAGACCAAAGAGCTGTCAAAGGAGACCAGAGACAAAATTGTAGACCTGCACCAGGCTGGGAAAACTGAATCTGCAATAGATAAGCAGCTTGGTGTGAAGACATCAACTGTGGGAGCAATTATTAGAAAATGGAAGACATACAAGACCACTGCTAATCTCCCTCGATCTGGGGCTCCACGCAAGATCTCACCCCGTGGGGTCAACATGATCACAAGAACAGTGAGCAAAAATCCCAGAACCACACGGGGGGACCTAGTGAATGACCTGCAGAGAGCTGGGACCAAAGTAACATAGGCTACCATCAGTAACACACTACGCCGCCAGGGACTTAAATCCTGCAGTTCCAGACGTGTCCCCCTGCTTAAGCCAGTACATGTCCAGGCCCGTCTGAAGTTTGCTAGAGGGCATTTGGATGATCCAGAAGAGGATTGGGAGAATGTTATATGGTCAGATGAAACCAAAATAGAACTTTTTGGTAAAAACTCAACTCGTCGTGTTTGGAGGAGAAAGAATGCAGAGTTGCATCCAAAGAACACCATACCTACTGTGAAGCATGGGGGTGGAAACATCATGCTTTGGGGCTGTTTTTCTGCAAAGGGACCAGGACGACTGATCCGTGTAAAGGAAAGAATGAATGGGGCCATGTATCGTGAGATTTTGAGTGAAAACCTCCTTCCATCAGCAAGGGCACTGAAGATGAAGCGTGGCTGGGTCTTTCAGCATGACAATGATCCCAAACACACCGCCAGGGCAACGAAGGAGTGGCTTCGTAAGAAGCATTTCAAGGTCCTGGAGTGGCCTAGCCAGTCTCCAGATCTCAACCCCATAGAAAATCTTTGGAGGGAGTTGAAAGTCTGTGTTGCCCAGCGACAGCCCCAAAACATCACTGCTTTAGAGGAGATCTGCATGGAGGAATGGGCCAAAATACCAGCAACAGTGTGTGAAAACCTTGTGAAGACTTACAGAAAACGTTTGACCTCTGTCATTGCCAACAAAGGGTATATAACAAAGTATTGAGATGAACTTTTGTTACTGACCAAATACTTATTTTCCACAGTAATTTGAAAATAAATTCTTTAACAATCCTACAATGTGATTTCCTGGATTTCTTTTCTCATTTTGTCTCTCATAGTTGAAGTGTGCCTATGATAAAAATTACAGGCCTCTCTCATCTTTTTAAATGGGAGAACTTGCACAATTGGTGGCTGACTAAATACTTTTTTGCCCCACTGTATATGGGTCTCAAATATATATAAAAAAACATGTCTCTGACGTGTTTTGCTCAAAATGCCAAACAGATCATGCCTTTTAGCCATGTCCGCTATCCTTCTATTTCAGCCCCGTTTTCGAAAGTGCTGATTCTGTGACTATCACTTTAAATTTGAGCTGAGCTGAAGCTGGCCACGCCCTTTTGGAGCATCATGATCTCTCTGTCTGAAGAGAGAAGTTTCTAACGGAGATACTCAGCTAAACGCTGCCCTGATTAAACGCCATGTTATGTTCCTATAACAGAGACATTATATGTATTATAGAAACAACAACTCTAAGTCCCTCCTGCAGACATTCTGCACAGACACACAGAGGTGCTGCGGAGGGGATTCAGCTCGCGACTGTATATTACGGACGATAGGTTGGGACGTGTCACGTCGGTGGAACGTTGCCAGGAGTTCAATGTAAGCCAGCCCACATATCGGCAGCAAATCTGGAACAGATCGTTTGTACCCCCGTTTTTAGAGATGTGAGCAGTGGCGGCTGGTGATAGTAATTTTAGGGGGGGGGGCGCAAAAACAAACTAAAAAACACCACTGTAATGTTGAAGGAAATTGATTGTGATTCATGGACACTAGCACTAATTGAATATAAAGTACATTTTGCCTTCCTTTCCTGCTGGCCTGCACATTTGTCAATGCCTTTCTGATTAAAGTCAGTCATCTCCGTCACCAACTTATTTTCCATTGACAGCATGGCTTATGCATTCAACCTCTCCTGGTTCATGGTGTTTTCGCAGAAAGTTTTTAATCCTTTTCAAGGTGGAGAAGCACCTCTCAGCTTCCGCCCTGGTCGTGGGTGTGGTGATGAGGATCTTTAGGAGAGTAACAGTCTCTGAAAAGACTTATTCAAGATTATTCTCCATGAACAACTGGAATATGTCCATAGCACCACGACATGCTTTAAACTCTTCCTTGCTGTAGATGAGACTAAGCTCTGTCTTCAGCTTGCTTCCATTAAGCATTGGGCATGCCTTCAAAGTGTTTCTCAGTGTATCTTCAGGAAATGCCATCTTGTACTCTTCAAACCTGTCCCCCTGCAGCAAGGTGGCACTGACAAGGTTGTTTGTGAAGGAGAAGTGTTCCCTGGTGTATTTCCAGTATGGCATCACAGACCTACAGAGAGAAGAAGAAAACAAGTAATATCTAAAGATGACAAAATGCCCATTTCACCTAAAGTTACCTACAGGCAACAGTTACATTTCTAGTCCTAGAGACGCAGGAGTGTCTGCTCAGAAGGTAAAACAAACTGAAACAACCCTGTTTCTTCACAAGCATACAATTTTTTTTAAAACCTTTTTCCACATGGCTTTTACTCAAAACATTCAATAACTTTTACTAAATCAGAGGTTAGTTCCACCAAGAAAATATAACATTTTAACTGTTTTTTAGCTGTTTATAAGTAGCTGTTTTAATTCAGCTCCTTGCAGTCACATTTCATGCTTTTCATATTAGTTCCCAATAAACACATTTCATCAAAGAAAAGTAGGTAAAAAGTTGGATAACAGCCTTCCACAGATTACAATAGAAATACTGTGCCCAATGCGTCTTTGTTGGCCTAGAGCCACTGCTTTGCTCCACCATGGAATGGTCAGAATCTCGGCAAAGTACAAAGATAATTTATAATATTAAGCTTTAATAATGAGACTGATGTAATAATAATATTAATAACAGGAATACAGCTACTACCTGATCTTTTGTATGTCCTGTTGGAACTGCTGGATGCAACCATGTATATGGACCGAATCTATGTTCTTCTGGAGCTTGGCATAGAGGAAGTCCACATGTAATCCTGATCTTCCAGTAGCCTAACGAAGGCTCCTGCTTCTCTGACGGTACTGGGGTCGAAGTTACCAGAGTCACGTATGCTGTCAAAACAGTGAATGAAGTCCTCTCTGTGCTCAAACACGGTATTGATTGCACAGATGTGAAAGTTACATCTAACGTTGCTGGATATTAGAAGCCTATGGGCAACTATTTTAACAAGAACACCTGCCCGCTTGGGTGATCTGGCAAATCCACCAAGGTCAGAAAACGTTGGATATGTGAGAGGTGACTTGTGCATTATCAGGTCGAGCTGATGTGTGTAGCAGTGGACATAGTGGGTATTTGGGTAGACATATTGTATCTTCGTATGAACACCTGCAGTGGCACCCCTCATCATGCTGGCTCCATCATACGCCTGGCAGATGAGCTTGCTTTTCTGATCCTCAGGAAGGATGGCAGAAAGGTGGTCTTTTAATGCTGTAGCAATGGACTCAGCTGTGGCTGACTGCAAAGGGATGAACTCAAAATATCGTTCCTGCATGTTGTGTTTATCATCAATGTAGCACAGCACAAGAACAAGGTGGCACTGTGTGGCAATATTGATTGTCTCATCTGCCTGGATTTATAATAAATCACTGCTCTGGGCTTCTTTGACGATGTGTTCCCTAACAACAGACAACATACAGTCCAGTAGCTCACAGTGTTTGAAGTTCACTTACATACAGTTGCATTCTCTAGGTGCTCTTTCAACACTCCATCAAGGGATGCAACAAAATCCACCAAGCCACGGAATATCCAGGGATTATCGGAGCCCTCACTTTCATCATGGCCACGCAAAGCCAACTCAAATTATCCACAAAATCTCACACAGTCTATTATTCGGGACAGGTCCGTCGTTTTTTTTTTTTGTCACCTCTTGGTTGTGCTTTCTAATGCAGATCCTGTAGCCTTCATCTAGCTGTTCAGCAATGCTAAACCTGCCCAAAAAGTTTAGCCTCATAGTCTTGTCTAGATAACCGCGGCTACTTTCGTGCTGTTTGCATTTCTCTGTAAGATGTCTTAAATTTTGTACCCCTGTCGTTGTCCACAACGCTTCGGTGCCGACACTTTGAAACAGCAAGCAGACAAAGCAATAGAAGGCATTGCTAACAGCACATCCATTTAACCAGCTCCGTTTATCGTAGCAAGGGTGTGAAAAGCCCCGGTTGTAAACTCGTCCTCGATCACTTGCCTGCTGATGAATTTTTTAATCGGGTCGGTCCGGTCCAAGCTCCTTTATCCTTTAATATTCCAGTGGAAGCCTTGAGAAAGGCTATTTTTGTAAAGAAAAAACTGAATCGGCCACACTTAAATTTGCCATGACGGTATCATCTAGAAAACTAATGGCGGGTTTAAAAATGTAAGACAGGGTCATGGTCCAATCACATGAGGTCCAAGATCATGAAAACACTACCGATTGGCTGCCAATAAAGGTGGAAGGGTCCGGGGCGCAGAGAGCTGTTTCCGTGGAAAAGCATGAAGCTGCCAATCAGCGAGCAGCTTTTGGTCACCTGCTTACCAACAGTTTAACGACTTCCATTCACTCTCATTTGGCCGGCGTCCCTCAACCCGAAAATAATGTAATCACACAGAAATACCCCAAATGCGCGACCATTTTTTTACGGAATGTAGACTAGCATGCAGGCACATAGTTCAAGCAAACACGTTTATTTCATAATATTTTATATATCATAATTGATGTTTATCATGTTTAAGTAGACTTTCTTCTCGAGATATTATGAGAGGGGGCGGCGCCCCAGCGCCCTGCATTGACCAACCGCCACTGGATGTGGGGACACATATTTATGTATTAAAGAAAGCAAAAAGTGCATTTTGCATAATAAGGGACCTTTAAATGTGAACATGCTTGAAACTGGGCTGAGAAACCCTGTGTTGACTTACTGAAGGACTGCTTAGCGAGATTGTATTTCTTAGGTTTAGTTCAGCCAGATAACTCAAAGATATCGTGGGTATGTTGAACTGGCTTCGTAGTACAGGCCTCATATCAGAACAAGCTATTGCAGCATAATCTTATTAATTGATTCTGCTCACTACTTACCAACACATGTCACTCACTAACTTAAATCATTAAAACTGTCTAACTCTTACACGTTCATGTTACTTTTCCATGTGAAACACTTATTGGTGATTTAAGGGGTTTGAGTATTCCTCTAATGGGAAGACACCATTTCTTTTGATTAATTTATAGAAATATTTCCCAGTAATAAAAACAGTCTGTGGCAGTTGAATAAAGTCTGGTTGATATGAGTAATGAGGTGTCCTTTCACATCTTCTGTTCTTCTGAGCTGTATTAGCACAGGGGACCGGAGCGCAGACAGCCAACATCTGTCTCTCTCTCTCTTAAACACATCCCCACACACACACACACACACACACACACACACACACACACACACACACACACACACACACACACACACACACACACACACACACACACACACACACACACACACACACACACACACACACAGCAGTCCAGACATCTGGCGGGGCTCTACAGGGTCTTGCTACCGTGGTACTGGGACTTTTACAAGGACTAAAGATACTTCAGCGGTAATGACACATCCCCATTGGCCAGACCTGGCAGAAAAACAGGAAGTAGGGACAAGACTGAGGGTCGGAGAGGTCATCCATCTCGGGAGGGGAATTTAAATACAGTAGCAAAGAGTCACAGAGATACAGAGAGATATAACGTCCCCTGCCTGAGGCCAAGGTAGACACTGTGTTTCAGGAATTGACCAGGTTCCAAAAAAAGATGTGTAATTGCACCCAGCTGTACTTTAATTAGTGCTTATAATAAAAATGAGTTTATTAGATGTTTAAAAACACTTTTAATAGGAAGAAGTGTTTGTGTCGCACATAATATGGTGGATATTTTTTAATCTGGTATAAGCGCAAAGGCGCTTCTATAGCTTCAATATGATGTGGCTTTAAAGAGGCCCTTTTATGCTTTTTGGGGTTAGTGTGTTAAAAAGTTTTGAATGCATGTAAACGGTCTTCAAAGGCTAAAATCCCTGTTTTTCCTCCAGAGGGAGTTTATCTCCCCCACCTCCCAGTCTTAAACGCCTCCATTAGAGTCCTATGTTTACTTCCGTAACAATGGCCCTTCTATTGGCTAGCTCTCTAAAACATTCACAACAGAGCCTGCCAGCTAACCAATCAGATCAGACTTGACTCTGGTTTCAGACAGAACGTTGAAAGAGGTGCTGCAGCACAGGCAGTATGAGAAAAATAAAGAGCTTTTTGAACATTAAAGCATAGAGACATGTCCAAGGAGAGACACAAAATACAACATGAGCCTGCCTATACCATGCCAGACGCACATTTAGCTGTTTTGTTATCTAAAGCTTGTTATCTAAAGCACACAAACCTTTTGCATTAAAGAAATAAAATAAAGTATAATGAAAGTATTTTCGATAAAACACCTAAATGAGTTTAGGACCCTGATGAAGTGTGAAATATGACCAATCTAAGGATCATACTTTACATGTTTTCCGCAACCTAAAGAGGCAGGTTTAAGTTCACTTGACTAATAAAAATGCACTTACAGATGGCCGGGTTTCCTCCGGGGTTGAGGGTTACTCTGAAGGCTTGATGCCAGGCGTGTCGTCCTGGGGGGACGTCACATGGGTCGATGTAGAGCAGAACACCTCCAAAACCCAGCTCAGACAGGAGGGATAGCTGGAGACGCACAAAAATAAACATTTTATTCTAAAAATGCTTTAATTGTATGGGGAAAAGACTGCAACAACTCACACCAAGACAACTGATTTTTTTATGAAATCTGTCTTGGCTGTTTTCACATATGAAGGTGTTAAAGCAAAATGATATAAGTGGCAATTTGCACATCACATCTTTTATTCAACAAATCCTAAGGTAAATATATGTGTCTTTACTTGGCATATGCGTCACTCTGATCATCTCCTGGCTAACTTTGAATGTCTACTTCATTTGGTGATAGGGAGGTCGAGTTGTGTACGTTGACATTTGTAACAGTAGCGGTACTATTATTTTTTACTGGTTTTTGAACACACAACTCTTCTTGAAATAAAGAAATAGAATAAATATATTTTTAAAGGTGCTATTGACATGGCATTTTCATCAGATGTCGGTAACAATCCATGCACTCCACACAAGCAAATAAATCAAACTATAGATGTCCATAAATTAAGTTATGTGTATTAAAATGGAATGACACAGGGACAAAGTATTGAACACGCTTACTGAAATGTATTTAATACTTGGTACAAAAGCCTATGTTGGTAATGACAGCTTCAACACGCCTCCTGTATGGAGAAACTAGTCCCATGCATTGCTCAGGTGTGATTTTGGCCCATTCTTTCACACAAACCATCTTCAAGTCTTGAAGGTGGGCCTCATCTATGAACTCTGATCTTTAGTTCTTTCCATAGATTTTCTATTGGATTCAAGTCAGGTGATTGGCTGGGCCATTCTAGCAGCTTCATTTTCTTTCTCTGAAACCAATTGAGAGTTTCCTTGGCTGTGTGTTTGGGGTCATTGTCTTACTGAAATGTCCACCCTCGTTTCATCTTCATCATCCTGGTAGATTATTATCAAGAATGTCTCTGTACATTTTTCCATTCATCCTTCCTTCAATTATATGAAGTTTGCCAGTGCCCCACACCATGATGTTCCCACCTCTGAACTTCACTGCTGGTATGGTGTTTCTGGGGTGATGTGCAGTGCCATTTGACCTCCAAACAAGGTGTGTATTATGGCATTCAAAGAGTTCAATTTTGGACTCATCTGACCAGACTATATTCTCCCAGTATTTCACAGGCTTGTCTAAATGTTGTGCAGCAAACTTTATAAACTTCAACTTGCTTTTTCTTCAGCAATGGAGTCTTGCGTGGTGTGCATTACTTATTGTTTTCTTTGAAACAATTGTACATGCTGATTCCAGCTCTTTCTGAAGGTCTCCACAAGTGGTCCTTGGCTCTTGGACTACTCGTCTGATAATTATTTTCACTCCTCTGTCAGAAGTCTTGCGAGGAGCACCTGGTCGTGGCTGGTTTATGGTGAAATGATGTTCTTTCCACCTCCGGATTATGGCCCCAACAGTGCTCACTGGAACATTCAGAAGTTTAGAAATCCTTCTGTAATGCCATCAGTATGTTTGCAACAATAAGGTTGCGAAGGTCTTGAGAGAGCTCTTTGCTTTTACCCATCATGATATTTCTTGTGTGACACCTTGGTAATGAGAGACCTTTTTATAGGCCATCAGTTGGGACTGAACCAGCTGATATTAATTTGCACTGACAATTTCAGCTGGTGTCTTGGCTTTCCATGCGTTGCACCTTCTTCATGTGTTCAATACTTTTTCCCTGTGTCATTCCATTTTAATAGACATAACTTAATTTATGGACATCTATATTTTGATTTCTTTGCAGGTGTGGATTGCATGGGTTGTTACCGACATCGGATGAAAAGTTCATGTCAATAGCACCTTTATAAATATATTTCCTGAGAAAAATTGTGACGTGTTCAATACGTATTTTACCCGATGTATATCTGTGATTACAGATCAAAAGCTGAATGGTAATCTATGCTATCACCCTTGCTAAGGCGGTTTAGTTCTGTTGTGCATGGTGCAATGGCGTCAATGAAACACGGTTGCGTTAAGAAACTGGAAATGCAGGTTGGTTCGCTCATGTTTACAAGAGTACTTGAAGGGACCAGTTCAGGAACAAGATCAAATATAATGGAAATAGGTGTTCTGTAGCTAGAACACTTAGCTGCCCCTTGCATCGATGGTCAATGAACATTATTGCAAATAAAGCTACAGCATTGGTTTAAAGAGGACATATTCTGCTAATTTTCAAGTTCATAATTTGTATTGTGTGCCTCTAATGTGACGTGCTTTAATGTTCAAAAAGTTCTTTATTTTTCTCATACTGCCTGTCCTGCAGCACCTCTTTTTACACTCTGTCTGGAACCAGAGCCCAGTCAGCTCTGAATGGTTAGCTTGAGAGAAATTCCCACACAAAAAGTTTAAGAGCCCCCCCACCGCACAGTAAACACTCTGAAATACTGACTTTATTTGATTGTTTAACAGTTAAAAAATAACGTTAGTATTTTCACCTTTTGATTATTATAATGTTGAACGTTCAGAACAAAGCACTTTGGCAAGTTATGGTAAGTTTAAATTGCTTAGTAAGCAACGTAACTTTCATGATGTGCATTTCTTGGGCACGATCGCTTGTTTCCATTTAACGGCAGAATATTGTGTCACGGCTGAATGTTGTGGCTGCAATGCATTGTGGGACAGCATTTTCTCCTTTCCTTTCGTAAAGGAAGGTCCAGTGTTTCCTAAGCTAGAGGAGGTTATAAAGGAAGTTTCAAAGCTCCTTTCCTATCATCTAAAGAATTCCAACAGCTCTTATCATGGCTGCCACTTGGATACTTCCAGGTCATTTGACTCTGTTAGGAACCTTCCTAAAATCGAGCCCAACCCCTGTCTTAGTCTGGATTTTGCTCTTGTGCCTTCCTGTATTCTCCAAGTCTTCCCAGTTTTTTCCTAGTTTTGTTTTTGTACGTTTCCTGTTGTTTTACCTTGCCTGCTCCTATAGTTTGTTTTTGTTTTTTTGTACCTGCTTCAATTCGATAAAGCTCACTTTTTTAAATGCTTGTATACCTGCCTCCCCTCTTTTATTCTGCATTTGTTTCGTGATTCCCCCCCCGTGTCATTTAAAGGTAGAAAAATGCAGTGTAATTTTACTACACCTTGTGTGTGTCTTTGCAATTAATGCATCAAAGTGTGATAGTGGTGACATCTCTGTGGTGCTAGTTTGCTGAACAGAAAGCACATTTATAATTACTGCAGTGACTTTCTATATCTCATCCTTTTGAAGTCAGTGTTTCCTTATATGGCTGGTTGTTGTTCTCATACTGTCAAAGGTTACACTGCGTAGGTGTTTATTTATCCCACATTACTGGTAGTGAGAGAAGAGATGCTGGGTGGGAGGATGTGGGCAGCATACAGCAGTATTTCATTGTTGTCCATGGGAAATGTAGCGTCCTCGTTTTTTATGAGGGTGGATGAGTATTTTATTGAACATGTGACACCAACCAGGGTCAAGCTTCTCTCATCACAACTCTGTCCTTCACTGCATACACAAGCACTACACACTCATTTCCCGTTAAACACACCGGATATCACACACTTACAATACGAAAAAGCAGATAAACATCATGCAAGTACCACACACACACCTTTTTCCATGTGTTCATTCTGAAATGAACACACTTGGGTTGCACATGAACACAGTCACATGATAATACTCAATATGTTGTGTAACAAAGGCCTTTACACACATTCTTTTTTAGTTTTTTTTAAAAGTTTGAACTGTTGTGTCTGATATGAATAAAACGGTTGATACCAATCGCTTTGAGGAACAAACGTTGTGTCAAAAGTACACCATCAGGTTATGTGTTGTGCCTATATCTAAACAACAATAGTGAGGCTTCTTAGTCCAACAAAGACAGCAAACCTTCTTTATCCTGTAATCCTTGACTAAAGCAGCTTATACCAGATCCACTCCTTCCATTCTTTACTCCCTAGAATCCCAAGACATAAAGGGCTGCACACATGCAACGGATTTTACCGCCTCGAAGACGCAAGGCCCGTGGGTCACTGGCTGGGTGTCTGCTTTTCAGCCAACTTTTCAAGGGCACTGAGGCAAGGTGACCATCAATCATAAACAGCTAACCATACATTCTGATCTTCTTCTATGAACCGTTTTTAAAGCAGAATTAAATATAAGTGTTTTACCCAGAAAATGTTGTTTATGTCTCTGCTTTGTGGGTGTGAGTGTAGGTGTGTTCCGCACTTAACAAACAAGAGCAGAGGATATTAATGATCGTATGACATTTTAGCAGCAGTGCTCATAAAATGAATATAGGACAAACACTGGATAGATCTTAAAGTCAGGGTAATGATCGCCCTGCACTTTAATAAATAACTTCTCCTCATTTTGCCCACACGGCGCGAAAATCCCTCACTTCGACGACAACAACAACAATGGCAGATTGTAATGAAGCGCTGCTCATGTTGCTTTTACTTGGTCGAGCCCATCCTGAAAGACAAGGACCACTTCTTCACAAGGGTCTACAGCGAGGTTCAATTGTTTGTGTACAACTTCAACGACGATTATGCTTGAGAAATAAGGTACGTCGATCAGGTTAATCCCGCCTCCGACTTAAGCGTGACGTATTAGTTCTTGCCGGGCAGCCAAGTGGGGCAAGCTGAAAACCGGTTTTCGGTGCTTAGAGCCGGTCCCGCTGGGGTGTAAACAGGAGGAACCAAAGCTTAATCAGGCTCTAGCCCAGAACCGGCACTGGAACCGGTTTGGTGGAAAAGGGGCTTTAGAGCACTGCATGTTAACGGCCCACAACACAGGGTAGAACAATATATCCTCTATGTGGCCTACCCTACAACTTGCTTATGGGCTTATAAGTCTAAATAGTGAAAGTAATGTCTTTAACACATCTCTAGACCACAACAAGCATATCTCTTACCACCCGGAAGAACAACGTCAGAATACCGTAGTCTGATCAACATAGCAATGACATCTTGGCCTGGCTCGCCTCAACAGAGCTGCAGGTCCAAAGACAAATACCAAAGGAAAACCCGTTCTAACAGTTGCTAATTTCCATTGCTCTCAGGACATACAGTTACGAAGCGTAATATTTTCATGCAAGGAAAAATGTGCTTTTCCATATCCTGGAATTGTCACGTTCCTAGTGTGTGAACGCCTTTACTTTACATGATTACGGAAGACAAACAGATAGATGACTGACATTCATCAAGTGACAGATAATGTGCAGCGAGGCATCCCCTTAAACACTGCAGAGCCCAGACCGTGTTCCTGTTAGTGTTCACTTCCTGTCTGTCTTCTTCTGGGGATCTATCTGACGTCCAGCGCTACGTCTTTTAACATCTTTTCCTTTCTCTTTCCTGATCCTCCTTAACAACGGTTAATAAGTTCTTGACAGCGGTTTGTACTACTGGATTAACAACGTGCCCCATTCTGAATTGACCAATCAGAATCAAGTATTCAACTAAGCCATGTAATAACATGCATCAAATAACATGTTAGAGAAATGTGTGGAAAACCATTCATCATCAGGAAAACAATACACATATTATAAGGACTAACGTAATGTCCTGATTCTATATTGTGATTCTCAAATTAGCTAGTACTAATGGAACCAAATGACTTATTAAGCCAATATGGTTAAAACGTATGCTCCATGTTTGTGTTAAATATGAATGTAGCTGTATGTTAACATCGGGCCTGCGGTCACCGTCACGCGATCATTAGTGCGGGTACAAGGCTCATCCATCATTCCTCCCCAGTTCTATGTAAAGGGCGATCATTCCTCTCAGTTGCTGACACACGGAGACATTATGGAGCACACATGATCAAATTTGTCACAAACTGTGGGCGAGCAGGAGAAATGGGTCAGCTGTTGCTAGCCGGCTCCCATGAGGCAGGAGGTGCAGACTGATTTAATGGCTTTTTAAAACTAACTGTAGAAATGTAAATGCAGTACGCTGACCCCTCTTTGAACATTTATTCTACTTTTTTTTGGTAACCTCCATTTACTCCTGTTAAGGCTCATTAGCCTGTCATTTCTCACTAGCCTCACATTCAGAAGTAGAGTAATGTTCAATGAATACAACCGAGGAAGCTGCTTTCTTGTATTTTTAACACCTGCATTTATTTAACTACTTAAAAGGGAATGTTTGGACTTGAATTAAGAATAGAATTTGGCAAAACAGTCCAAACCAAAGGCTCGTCTTTGTTGCTTTTTTGAGTTTGGAACCTTATCAGCAATTTGTGTCCAGATTGAAAGCATAACTTAACGGTGACTCATTTTAAGTTACGTAGAATGCTAAACTTACATCCCATAGTGGTGACTGGTATACATAACGTAGTTAACTACCTTAATAATTCAATACAATCCTTTGCATAACTGTTTACTGAAGGGGAATTAAATTAAACTAGAACATGTTGCTTCATAGAAACTCATTAAAGACACATAGATGTTGGATACATAATTTTACAGATAAAAGCATATTTACGTCTCACTTTGACGTTCCCAAACAAATCAAACACCAGGTTCAAGAAGAGAAGGAAGGAACCCTTAATGGTCCTACGGAGGGGAAATGTACATTCTGCATTTGACCCATGTTAGGAGCAGTGGCCTTCCATACGGCGCCTTGGTAAGGGAACGGTCCCTTGCTCATGGACACCCCGGTAGGACTTGGTCTTTCGAGGACTTGAACCGATAGACTTTGCCACCACCGCCCAAACTAGATTCTGTATTTATCAGTGGATGTAGAAATGCAGTGTCTGTTAAAAGATAGTTAGATATTAGACATTACTTTAAAAAAAAAATAGACACAGAGCTTTAAGCAATATAGAAGTTGTTTTAAGTTTGACACACAGAGGCGCACACATCTTTTAAATATCACCAAATAACCTTTCGATGCAAATGTTGGATGTTTGTTTAATCACCACAGTCTCTATCGCATTACATGATTTGTTTTACTGCACAAAGCAATGAAGTCTTTTGATTTAACATGGTAAATTAAATTATAATTAAACACAATATTTGTCCAGTATCCCACTTTTTTTGACTACTCATTTTAAAATATCAAGTCAACGGATCACCATGGACAAAATTAAAGCTACTTTCAGTAAACATTTCCATTACTCAATATTCCATCTCATTTGCATGGAGTTTGTTTTCCGGTTTGCATCATTAAATTACTTTTAGTTTAATTGAAATTTAAGATGAATGTGTGAGTAATTAACATGTAAGTAGATATTTATGTTTTAATTAACTGGATTGCAATATATATTTTCCCTGTCATCTTCTAATTGATAAGAAAACTGCTTGGAGCAGAGCGTGGCGCACACCCAAATCTGAAGAGGCCTAATCAATCAGTGCGTCGCTAATGCTACGTCTTATTAATACAGATGGATTCAGACAGATTTCATTGCGGATACAAAGTCAAGTATGATACATTTATTGAAGAGATAAAATGAAAATGAAGTGATGCATGACCGGCCTGTATACAAATTTGTGTGCAGCAAGCTTTATTAACTTACTTTAAAAAGGCAGTGAGGTACGCCTGGATGCAAGATAAATAAAATACCCGAGATCAGGTAGGAAATTCAGTTTAAAGGCTCGGGGAAAGTCATTTTCTGAGTCATACCTTGCACTTATTTATAGATAAAAAGATCTCATTCCTCAGAATATGTTTCCCTGCTGCAGGATTATAGTATCAGATAGATCTGGAGTACAGCGTTAAATCACATGCATGTGATTCCCTTATCAGCGGAGCAGAGCGGCAGCAGAGGTTAGATTGGATCTTACCTTGTACAGTAGAGGTGCTCGGCCAAGCTTGACCACGGCGATCTGGTTGCTGAGGTTCAGGCTGTCTTTGGCCCTGCGGATGTCGTCAACTCCGGCGTACTGCACATCCACCACCTCCCCCTGGTGAGGAGGAGCAGCACAGAGAGTTAAAGGGGTCAGCAGTTGGTAAAATCATTAAATGCCCTTTAATTAAAGCGTCTCCCTAGATGTTTGTGTTGAAGACTCCACCCAGATGTCAGGTAGTCTGTGTATGGCCCAGTTAGCTGTGTGTTTGAGCTGGGTATTGAACCTCAATTCTCTGAATACTGACTCAAATTTGCCTGAAGAGTTGCACGGAGTAATGCAGCACATATGACCAGATTACGTAATTAGGATCACATACAAAAATAAGTCAGTGTGCATGTAGTCATTCACTGCCATTGTTTTACAGTTTTTTTTAAATAGAGTCGGTATCACAGAGAACATGGCTTTCAGAAATTAAACTAAAATCAAAAGACAGGATTAATCGTACCAAAACTGATAAGAAATTGAAATATAAATGACATTAAAAAAATTCATGTAACATCAATCTGAGGGCCTTAGAAACACATATTGATAAAATATGTTTAGTGTAAATGTTAATACACTGAGTATCTTGGGTTCAAAAGCATCTTAATAAGTATACATTATGATATATCAATTCAAATTACTTTAACAATTACCTTATTTTAGCATCGCAAGAATTTCAACAGCTTTTCTTTGGTAATAAAACATGAAATTAGCTCCATATTTTAGACATTCTCTACCAAAAGGAAACATTTTTATATTCTATTTCATAACTAGGCAAAACAAAGACAACATATTTGTATTTAACTCCCAGACAAATGCTGTAAATTGCCTCTATACGCTTCAGTCAGCATCACAGAAAGTAACGAAATCTTCACACACGTGAACAGCTAATTGGGTTTCCGGTACGGATCGGGCGGTGAAGGAGCGGCTGACTGAGTTATCATCATCCAAATTAAAGTGACCTAGAAGTTGTTGAGGAAAGTCAAAGCATTACTTTTTGGGGTCTTTCTCTCCCTGTCTTTCTTTTTGTTACTCCTTCTCTCACCGCTCCCCGACTCCCAACTCCCTCACTGCATCACCTGGACCTGATTAATTTTTCATGTGGCCAGGGGGCGAGTGTAACACGATGCTGCAGTAGAGAGAAAGCTAGGCAGAGTGTGGGGATAGCGCCTCAGTGTGTGTGTGTGTGTGCGGGTATGTGTGTGTGAAAAGGAGAGAGCACATCTTTTGCATCAGGGGAGCGTAGGAGAGGAGAGCAAGAGAGATTTATCGCTCCTGCCTGCATTTGCATCATAAAAGTCCTCCATTTAAACTGCAGACCATGGAACAGTACAAGGCGCAGCAAATTGAAATATAGAAGAATCTCTATACGGATGTTGCGGCTTGAACTAGATCCATCCCTCTTTCCCTCTCTCCGCCTTTCGTCTTTCGTTTCATCTCGGCGAGGTAATGAAATTAACAATGTGAGTGGCCTGTGTCTGGCAGGAGCTGCGAGCATCACTCTACCGTTGAGATGATGAATAATTCCTCTTAACATAGCAACACATTCACAAAGGATTCTGGTTGAGTTTTTGAAGGATGATAAGAAGACCGGCACGGAAACTGACTCGGTCTGCGTTTAATATCTATGAACATTTCTGCAGCATTAATCTAACTGTGGATCTTTTGTTCTGGTTTGACTGTTTATACAGCATGTAGTATAAATCATCCCCCAAAACTTCATCTCACCTTGACATGTATAGTCAATAGACCTCATATACACAAAATGAAAGGGGCCCTATTATGGTTTTTCGGGTTGCCCTCTCCTGTAGTGTGTTCTATAGGTTTTTGTGCATGTAAATGGTCTGCAAATCTAAAACCCTTGTGTTCCCTCCAATAGGGAGTTTATCTCCCACACACTCCCCCCCTGCCTGAAACACCTCCTTTGGATTCCTTTGTTTTCTTCCAGGGAACGTAGTGACATCACTATGTAACGCTTGAGCTTCCATTGGCTGGCGCTCCAACACATTGTACGTGATTGGCTAAGGGGCGGGACAGCTCTCAGCAGGTGACAAATCACAACAGAGCCGACCAGCTAACCAATCAGAGCAGACTGGGCTCTGGTTTCAGACAGAGGGTGAAAAGAGGTGCTGCAGCACAGGCAGTATGAGAAAAATAAAGAGCTTTTGAACATTAAAGCATGGAGACATGTCCCTGTAGAGGATCTAACTACAAATATGAAACTGGAAATGAGCAAATGTCCTCTTTAAATCTTGTTTTGAAGTGAAAGGCAAACAATTTAATTATTTATGAGTCATTTCAATTTGTACTGGCAGCATGTAATGAAGCCAGATGCTTTACATTTAAATATAAATAAATTAAACTAGTGATGGTAATGAGATTAAATACTCAATTGATCAATCAATCAGTGTATTTATATAGCACATTTCATACACTAAAGTTCTTCACAAACAAAAACACCAAAAAAAAACGATAGAGCTGGCTACAATAGTGAGATATTTTTTGTCCTGTTTGTAGGAATAGAAGCAGTAGCCTGTTATATGATTTTCTTAACCGAGGAAATTATCTGGACCAATAATTAGAGGAGCTCCCGGGAGGTCCAACCAATCAGGAGCTGGTGTTCAGACAATCCATGATCCAGAGATCCATGAGCTCATTAAGACTGCTTTAGGGAAAATGTATTAATCTTTATACTGATTCTGTGCATTGCCAGAGGGAAACACATGAATACATGAAAAAATCTATATTCTACCAATGTTGGACTTCTTTACAATCTTTGCAACATTGACCATTCTGTCAGAAGTATCTATTTCAATCCTAAGATTTTGTTCTGTTGGTTTTATCATAGCTGTTTGGATTTGCAACCTTGTGTATCAACGGGAAGTTGTTTTTTTTTAAGAAATGACTGCATATTAGACAATAGATATATTTTCTATATGAGAAAAAAGACCCTGCAGAGAAATATCCTCCTCGATGCAGCTTGATAAATATCCCCTCCAGTCCTGCTCTTAGCTATAAATATTTTTGGTAGAGTGGTTTGGTTTTATGTAAAGTGTGACTGACCCCAGCCTCTCTTTCAGTCCCTCCCCCAGCCTCTCTTTCAGTCTCTAAAGGGAGGGAAATGGAGAAATGCGGTGATGAGACAGAGGAGGTCATGGATTGTTTCTGCAGTGTCCTGATTGAAGGCTGCTCATATCCAGCCTGTTATTATCACTAACAAAGTGCCTTCACACTCACACTGTCATTATGTTGGCCAACAAGGAGAGGAAGGCTGAAGAGGGCTGGGAAACACCTTTCATTTTCCAGTTATTGCTGCACGTCACATGGTTGAACTGCAGTTAATATGAATTTCAAAGATAGGACTAGTTTTATAGCGATCGTTTTATTAATTAAATATACATTATTTGCTTAAGTTGTCACATCATGCAGTAAAAATACAAAAACTGCAGGAATTTAAGGGGATATGCAAATAAAAATAAATACAATTAAAGATATTATACTTGTGAAATGTATTTAAAGTGATATGTACGGGCATTATGACAGCGATCATGATGCTGTTTAGAGAATGTTACAGTACATTCATAACAAAATAAGAGCACATTCATTAATATGACAACCAACTGGCAGTCATTATGAAGATACTATAAGACGGTGAAGTATGTTGGACACTCGGATTGAATAAAACAAACGTTATGGGAACAAACTTACTCAAACTATTGGAAATAACATTTTCAAAATACAAGATGTTTGTTTTACTAATTTTGTTTAATTGTGTTTGAAAGTTTCTCCCTAATTCACCAAACTAGCATTGGAAATGGCTCTTTTTCTCTGGTAATTGACTCGATAAGTTTCATGATATTTATTGTAAATATGTTTTTGTCATCTGGAAAACTGTATGGAATTTTAAATGCAAATTTAGAGCCTTAATGGGAGTTTTTTCCTCATAATATAAGTTTCATTGCTTTGTCTTAAGATATCTACTGAGGGACTTGGTCATATATCCTGCCAAAATTGACTACAAATAACCAACTGTTGTCTTTTTTATGGTGTACTACAAAGATATATCCCTAAAAAAGTCTCACCATTGTGAATAAGATTTATGTTGCAAATAATGTGTCATCTTCATATTCAAACCAAAAAATTCTAAATATTTTGCTAATGTTGGTGGGGAAGTTTCATGGCGACAAGTTTTGGTTAATGTTGTGGGAATGTGATTTTTGACGGAATGGACTTAGAAATTAATATTCATGGAAATTCAACTAAGATAAAAATGATGTTTGGTTTTGTAATACTGGCCTTATTTTTTGCTTATCTTGTTGTTGACTTTTATTTAATGTCTAATTTATATGTAGTATGTGATTTTGCAGTATATCGAAAAACACTAATTTTGGCTGCACCTGAAAATGCTATTAGAAGTGATACTGTAAATTATACACAATGGCTAACCAATCTTCAATAAAGCAGAAGAGCCATTATGCTGCTGAATAATTTGCTAAGCTACATTTCTAAACTAAACTTATACATTCATATTCATGTTCCGTCCAAGAGGTTGATCAATGGCAAAAAATCACCTCCACCCTTTTTGATGATAAACATCATTATGGAATTACGATATGTCCGTCAGTTTTTGTCATATGCAGCCACAGCTCTAGGAATAAATTAGTGTGCAGAAAAAACCTGCAGCATATTCATAATCACAGAGCCCTATAGAGGAGACGATTACACTAGATTCTAGAGCACATGTCCTTTCATTTGCATATTAATGAGGAAAAACTGTTCTTCTTGAAATTGCAAGGACTTCATTATGCTCGAAAGGCAGAGTTCATATTTGTAAGAGCCATGATTTATGAGCAGATGAGTATGACGTACTTCTAGTATCTAAATAATGCTAATTACCTTAATTACATATCTCATAAGTTAGCCACTTATGTTAAATGATGGTGGTTAATGAGGGATTAGGCAGCTCAAGTGTCTTGTTAATTCAAAAGTCGTTTATTACCTTTGAAATAATTTAGACTGGAGAATAGTATGGTGGACGGAATAAGATATTGTATTATCTTGTAGGTAGAGACTTTCGAATAGGTGTGCCTTTGAATTGCTTACAACGCTTTCCTAACATATCATTCAGCCTGTTGCAGTTTTCCTGCTACATATAACTTGTTCTTTTTCTGTTAACAACTTTTATTTGTGACCTATTGCGCTGTGACCGCTCTAAACGTTCTTGTAGAGAGTTTTTAAATTGTTTTAATTTTAACTGTTAATGTGCTGCTTTTTGCATTTGCGCCATTGTTGCACCGCCTTGTTTACATCGGGGAGAAGCTAAGGGTGCTAAAGACGGCTAGCTTGATTGTCGGAGCAACTGCTATCCCCACTCAAGGACTTTTATAGGACTTTTTTATTGCACATTTTAACTTCAACTTATGTTTATGTATGTATTTATTTTATTATCAGCTGGTGCAACTGTCACAAAACTTAATTTCCCCTGGAATTAATAAATTCAATTCAATGTATTGAGTGGTTCATGGATTCATAAATTCATACAACTCAAATGATTGATTGATTGATATGTTTTATAGAACAAATGTGGCTGTACTAAAGGTATAATTTACTGAAATATGTTTGTATTGAAAGGTGAGTAAGTGAAATGCCTTGACAAAAGCCAAATGATATAACAGGGCTTCCATATTAATATGGTTATTATAGTTTATTCTGTTGGGACCCAATTAATCATTCATTAACACATCATTGTATATTGTTCCAACACGACACTCATAGTTTACACAGAAAAGGCAAATCCTGCAAATGTTTACTCTCTGGTTACCAATGCACAAGTGTATACAAACATAACATGACGGTCTATTTGTAATGGCATATTTATAATTGGTAGCTTGGTTTGTTTGTGTGGAAGTCATTGTATTCATATGAGGCTTTGTTTTTATGCATGTTGAGGCTTGTGGTAAATCTGGAGGAGGTAGGGAGTGAGATTATGGAAAGTAGGGAGGTGTGTGACTGGATGTATAGGGAGTGGGGACATGGGGTGGCCACTGGGGGATGTGATATAATAAGAAATACATGTTATACAGTGCCAGAGCTGTCGCGACATCAAAATTAAGTCATGGCCAGCTATCTAATATGAACATATGCTTGCTAAATCCTGTGGTGGCAATAAAAGCCCATACAATAAACTATTATTACACCAAGTAACAATGATCCAGGACCAGAAGTGGAAGGAGCATTGAAATGTTTTTATTTAAGCAAAAGTAGAAATACTACGTCTTCAAATACTCCCTGACAAGTTAAAGTTGTAAAATCCTACTTCTAAGTAAAGGTACAAAAATATTTGCATCTAAATGTACTGAAAGTACAAAATGTAAAAGTCATGATTCCGCACTATCGACCATTTCAGATAAATACAAAGCACAGAAGTAATATCAGTTAAATGTAGCAAAAGTATGAAAACTAAAAGGCTCTTTTCACAGGATTTTTATAGTTACTATAATATAATGACATCATATCAATGAGAACTATCCTGGGTAAATAAAGTTAAAGTAAAATAATATAATGTTCTTATCACTAATACATACTTGCGTGAGAGCATTTTAATTTTGAGTCTTTAGAAAAAAACACAGTTGTTAAGTATTAAAGTACTGCATTATATTATATTAGTAACAAGTAACTATTAGTGTTGAATATATGAAGTATAAAAAGTACAATATTTGGCTTTGCAGTGTAGTAGAGGGATAAAGTAGCATACATTAAAATACTTCAGTGAAGTACAGATATAGCAACATAAAACTTAAGTATAGTACTTTAGTAAACACTAAGGATGCACCGATTGCAAAAATGTCGGCCGATGGCGATACCGATGTTAACAGTAACCATTTTTGCCGATGCTGATGTATTACTGTGTAAACTGTAATGGTAGCACAATGCTGACTAAGGCAGCCTATTCCTTTAAGAGAGAGAGTGGGGGATACGTGTTTGCATGTGTAAGAGCGAGAGAGAGGCTGAGTGAGCCATAGTAAGTTTCTGGAAGTTAACAGGAGCAGCAGCAAGTATAACAAAGTCACAAATATATACAACGGCCTCCCAAGAACACTGAAGAATGGATTTAATTTACCGATCCTCCAGACACCCGGTACACGGGGCAGAAGTCTTGCAGCATGTGCAGCGTGCACAGTAGCACCTCCTCACAGAGGAGAGGAGACGCCCCCCCAAAATCAAGATATTAGACAACACATGGATCCATACTACTCCACACAGCTTCTCCTGCAAACACATATTCAAGAACCTTCAGTGAGCATCTTTGCCAGCACCAAGCTTCCAGTTGAATTAAGGCACAGGAAAAAACCTAACAAGGATAAAGCATTCATGCAAGGTCAGGCAAGGCTCCTGCCATCTTTATCAAGGCTGTATTTGGCTTCTTCTACCTCTGTATAAAACTGACATTAACCCAAACCTTTCTGGGCCCTGTTTCAATTCAATCCCCAAGTCATATTATCCATAAAATAGGCCAAAACCTGATGTCAAAAGCATTCAATTTTGATAAAGTAACAGTCTTTTGTGCTGCTCTCAAGAAAGTCCTCCTCAAACTCAATCAAACACCACCATTAAACTAAGTTCCGGAGAGAAGGCTTTAGATTGACTGTACTCAACCCCGGCAGGGGGAATTTGTGACCGTACGTTGTTCTCAGCTTCAACAGCACCACATTTCTGTCAATCTAGAAACTGATCGTCATGTCACGTCTTCCCCTCCTGTCAGGTGTCTTGAGTCTGATAGTAGCAGAGGGGACGCGCCTATTCATCCTTCTGCCTCTGACAGCAGAAGGTCAAAAGTAGTTTCTGATAAAGGGCAGCACTTTACACATCACATCTTCCATCAAAGAGTAAAGTTCTTAACCTCTCAAATACACTGTAAATCTAGGGCTGTCTCAGTAGAGATGTCAACCATTGCCCAGAGGCACCAGACCTGGGGTGTAGCTTTCTCCAACCTTGGATGGAGTGAATAAAGGGACAGCCAGCTTTAATGTCAGGCTGTCCAGGCTTGACCAGACAGCAGGGTGTGTGCAACTTCCCACTCCATGTGTCCTGGCTGCTCTTTCTTAATCTCCATTTATGTATAAAGTTGTTATGGGTTGGTATTTGGTTTGTATCCACTGTGGTAGCAATTCTTTATTGAGCAATAATACTGGAAAAGACTTAAAAGCTTTGCCAAGGAAAACAAAATATGAACAAACAAGCAAACTCAAGCATGCAATCACATTGTATGCCAACCTCTATTCTCAAGCCCATCAATTCCCTGTTGATATTTATCCTTTACAGGGCACGCACTAACTGTCTTTATCTCAAGATGACTCATTTTCATGGCTCCTCAAATCCTAGGCCAAACAATCCCTTAGTAAGACAATGACTCATCGCTGTCTCTAACTTTCTATCTCCTTTACCCAAGTGAACACTGTGCCAGTCTCTTCATTTTTTTCAGGTATGGGCAGAAAGCGTTGCACGTTCATGTTATGGATCTATATTTTGGGAGAGAATGACCTGACAAAAGTAGAGATATGTGACCTAAGATGTACCTTAAATATTCCTTACATGAAATGGATGTTGAAATGTTAAAATATGTAGACAATATAACATTTGAAATATTAATTTATGAATATAACGTTTTAACCTCTTATAGCTCTGTCAAAATAGCTTGTTGGGAAGTTAGGATAAATGTTGGCTGTGAAAAAACTGGCATAGCCATATTTAAAGGGGTCTCCTGACCTCTCTCCTCAAGATATATCTGAACTGAAAATGGGATATATGGGTGTCAATGAGATAGATAGATGGATGGATAGATAGATAGATATATAGATAGATAGATAGATAGACAGACAGACAGACAGACAGGGAAACTATTTCTTATTTAGGAGACTCTGCTTTACAAAGAAGCCCACTATAATATATGCTAATCCCAAGTAGAATTTTGTATGAGATTCCATTTCATATAAAGTTCACAATTGACTACTTTTAGAATCAGGGAAACTCGTTAATAAGGCCTAACCCTAACCGGACTCGCAGTAGAAAAACACTGCACCACCTTTTTCTGTTACTTGTAAAGGCTGATGGATGATCTGGACCTCGCTGGAAGTAAATCATCTTCCTTACAACCCTTCAATCCTTTTACCAGTTTTCAAAATTGTTATAGGACAGAGCATGTACAAACTAGAAACACTTTGTACTATTTCTCACAGAACTGTAGTTCTCCCAGCATGTGAGTTGCCTTCTAACTGCATGCTCAGCTTTCCATTTGTTCAGAGTTCAGGGGGCAGCTGCCCATGTCAGTGCACTGATCTGATGACAAGCCTTGACAGGCATAACCAAAGCCCATCATCTGTGCATGTATATATCTTGAGTTACTCTGGGCAATCTCTATATATCACTCAAGTTTTCAAAAAACTAAAATTGTTCCTCTTGACTGAATTGGCCAAAAATGGGAATATATCCAAAAGACAGCAGAAGGGAAGAAATAAAAAGGTGAAAAAGAGAGGGGTGAGGACAAGTACTTTCCATAGCAGTGTTGAATTAGTCAGAGGCTTTCCCCCGCAGCCTATCCTTGGAGGGCTTAAAAGTGAGTATTTATAAAGCATCAGTGAGCTTTTTGATGCAGCAAGGGTTGAGTCACATAATAAAGCCTGTGCCTTTACCCCAGCTTACCTTCAACTTTGTCACTGGCATCCAACTGGATTTGAGGCGAATTGAATTTGTTTTGATTTTACATTAACAATTTATGTCAAGAAAATAGAAACCTAGTAACCAAATATCTGGTATACCAAGTTGAGAGCATACCTCATAAGACAGTAGAGTTCATTATTTGCCATGACTACCTAAGGGCAGAATGCTTTTAATGTCTTTTTTCAGATACATTTTCTGTAAAAAAGACATTTCTTCACAATTTCTTGGAACTATTATACATTATTCATTTCCACTACTATTGGTAGTGGAAATGAATGTAAAGCTATGCAGTATCTGTATAGAGAACTGATAAGGTCAGCTTGGTAGAGTTCACAAGAGGACAAATATATAGTTCACAAAATGCATGTTTTTGAGGATTATTGCCTTTTATCAAGATCCCTGTCATTGAAAGCTAATAAATGAATGTATGCGTTGCTTTATATTTGACTAAACTTACTTCCACTTCCACTTAATCTACTGAAGTTTCACACCATGACACTTTCTGATAAAGGCAGCAGATTGACTCTTATTATAAGTCAAGCAAGAGCCTAATTACACCCATTTCGATGTTAGCAGGAGGATTTCAGGCCTTCGGGCGGGGCACCTTGAAGAAACATACTTGAACCAAACGTTAACTATTTTATACTTTACATTTGTTGTATATGTACTTATTTCACTTGAACAAGGTCATTCTTTTTAAGCCAACACCACAACATTTTCCTTATAACCAAATAGTTTCCATATTTCCCATGGTGTACAAAAGGAAGGCTTTAGATCACCCTTATTAATCTCTGGTTTTATTTCACAATTACACACACCTAGGCAGTGCCCCGAAGGTTAACTGGCACCTCTCCAGCCACACTCTGGTCCAATCGGGACTTGAACCAACGACCCTTCCCATGATACGTCCCTACAGACTGAGCTACTGCCGCCCATTAAACATTCAAATGTATTCTGGAACTAGAAATGATATTAAAAGTCTATGATTGATCACACATAGCATACTGTACAGAAGATACATTTTATTCTGCCGTGATAAATCCAGCATGAATTGTGCCTGGTAGAAGATACTTCTTTCAGGCAAGAGGCAGTTTCTTTCTGATGGAGGTGTTTCACAGGGCTGTCCACCTATTTGCATTTACCTATCCAACCAAGAATCCAGTTAGGTCTTAAGCTGTGTACATGAAGCTTTAATTCTCCGTGACTAAGACTCTGTGTTGTCATAGATAAGCAGGTCACCAACATATTCAAATTCCCCTTCCCTCTGCTCGTTAACTACAACACAGTGCAAGTCAATGTGAATTTTGGGTTGAAAGCAATCACAATTAGTGTTTAGGTTGACAAATAACTATGTTTTCGTTGTGAACCAATACAGCTCGGGAAAAAATAAAAGACCACTGCAGCATTATCAGTTTCTCTGGTTTAACTATTTATAGGTTTGTCTTGAGTTAAATGATTTTGTATTTTTTTTTTATTGTATTCTGTAAACTACTGACGACATTTCTCTGTGTTGGAATTCAACAGACAATGGAATGGCTGCCATACATGTAGAGATGAAGATTTAAGAAACATTTGGAGTGGTCAATTTTTTCCAGAGCTGTATACTGTTCATATTCAACAACCCTCGACATGGGTACCTTCAAAAATTCAAAACTCCAAACCTGTAAAAGCTGAAAATGAATATGTTTGTACTCGATCCCATTCTGTGCATGGGGCTTCTGCTGGTGCTTGACTCCAAATATAAGAATTGGGATTTCCTGAAAAGTAACTGATATGCAACTGGGAATCATAATTCAACATGCAGTATATAAAACATATAGTTAACAATTTTAAATCAAGAAATAAATATTCACTAAGTTTTCTTTACAAACCAATTGTAATATTGTAATAATTTGAATATTTGTAACTCCTTTTTTATTCAAATATCTGCCTCTATTTATTTTTATATAGCTTCGGTGTTCAGAACATTTCAATTTATGAGCAATTAGACAGCACAGTGATTTAATATGAACATAAACATAGTTGTTTTATTAAATTGACAGCATGATTTATTTACAAAATGCTAACCTGATTAAATAATAATTACAAATATAATTTTGAAATATAAAAATATATAACTCTTTAAAAACGTCTGTTGAACGCTTTTTTTTTATAACACTTTTTTTTTTAAATCACAGCTTTCTACTTTACATTCTAATATTGCACATGTTTCAAAGCATTTTGTCATATTTTACTGTACCTTAGTATTTCTATGTTGCTGTCAAAAATGTAATATAATAGTTTTTCTAGTAGTTGGCATAATCTCTTAATTGTTCTTCCCAATTCCTTTTATTGTTTAAGTTAGCGCCACTCTACACCAGAGCAAATGTGTTCTATAGTCTTTACTTGGCAATAAATTCTAATTATCTTTAATCTCCAATATCATATTACTTCCCCCCCCCACCCCTCTTCCTTCCCCGCATCCCACCTTTAGTCAGAGAAATCAAGTCTGTGTAACTATATTATGAAAGCAAAATGTGTGTTATATGGAACTGAAGTATTGCAATATTTCATAGAGCAAGCAAGGATCAAATTATCCCTCTTTCGAACCACGTTGATAAGTAACCCCCTTTTTTTTACCTTCTTTCCGCGTGTGTGTGTGTGTGTGTGTGTGTGTGTATGAGTGTGTTTGTGTGTGTCAGATCACAGTTCCGCAGCGCCAGCAAAACAGTGCTACTAACAGCAGGACTTATTAACCCGGTATACTCGCTGTGGCCCGCCGTCCATCCATCACAAATGCCATATTTAATTGTCTGAAAGCCACGTTTAGATACAGCAAACTGCCGCTTAATACAAGGCAGCGTCCAGGAACAGAGAGCTAGAAAATAATCCGGTGATGGATGACTGTGACCCTCCTTTGGGTAGACTCCGACGAGTGGACAGCTGGATGGATCGAGCAAAGCGCAGAAAGGGGAACGAGGAAGGAGAGAAAAGAGGAGGAAAACTTGGTATTCAGAGACTCACTCCAACTTTTCATCTGCCCTCAGGCCTGCAGGGGCTCGAGGGAATAACAAGTGTCTCCTTACAGAGAAGAACAGGGATACAGAGAAGTACAACCCTCTAAAAATAGTGCGACTGTGTTCTTAGCTTGTGTGTCTGCTGACTGGCGTGGGCGGACTACATGCATAATAACTTCCATTAACCTTCACGCTCCTGAAAGAGTGAGAAGATTAACAGTGCATCTAGCTTGACGCAGACTGTACTGCAGATTCTTTACGCCGAGTTTGCTGGTGTTCTTGAATACATTTAATGTATAATGTGTGTGAACTGCCTCTTGTCTCTAATAGATGGCCTGAGGCACTCTACCAAGAAATAGTCTCCTTCTGCTCTATTTATAAAAAAATATATCTGTGAGTGTGACCCATTTAAGAGAACATGGCTTCATTTATTAACATGTGTTCAGACTATACATGTCCTGCATTCAAACTCACTTTTGTATTTTACATTAAAAATGAGTTATACTCAGGATTCAAATTTAATTTAGAGTATTTGTTTTATCACTGTAAATAACAATTATTTAAGTGCAGTTGGTGACTAACAATTTTCACCCATTTTCAGATCTGATTCAGGCAGTATGCTGACAGTCATTCTCATTAATCACATGTATAGTGAAACCCTGAATCTCATTATGATACATGGTAAACGTTATTTTTAAGTAGTTAAAATGTTCTGTTGGTTATGATTATGTCACATGGCAAACGTACGTTTCTCATTCCTATTCATATTCTGTACACACTTTAAAGTCCCCTGAGACAAATGTAAAAGGTATGTTATTGGGCTGGATGAATACAATTGTATTGAAGTACTTGAGGAGGCAAGGAAATAGTTTTGTGTTTTCACTGGCTTACTGTCGGTAATTGCTGGTGGGTGCTGTGGTGGCGGTGTGTCATTTTCATGGGGTAATTAGGCTCAATGGTGCACCTGCTGATGGTTAGTTTTGTTTGTCACAAAGAGGGGGTGAGTTCGGAGAATGTTTCATTTCGGTTAACCGCACAAACCAGAATTTATAGCACTTATTATCGCATGCACCAACTCATCTTAAAAAGGTCCCCCATCATGAAAAATGCACTTTCTGATGTCTTTTATACACAAGTAGACTCACAAAGTGTCAGCAAATACAACCCTCTCTCTTTTCCTCCTTACCGTCATCTCTAAAAACGGGGGTACCAACGAGCTGATCCAAATTTGCTTATGTTATGACGTCATAACCAGTGTTAATTTCGTTGACGAAGACTATGACGAAAAATATTCGTCAACGAACCTTTTTCACGGACGGAAACTAAATAAAAACTAAATAAAAAGTCAGATATGATGACGAAGACTGTGACTAATATAACGGACACGTTAGTCAACGAATAAAAATAAGACGAACATATTAGGGAGGGACGAATGGAGAAGAGATCCCATCAGAATTACTTTTTTTGTGTGACAAGTTGGGAAGAAATCCAATCAAAAGTTAGTTGCCAACCGCCATAAAGAAGAAGAAGAAAAAGTCCAATCAGAGCGAGTCTCGTAGAAGCAGCCTTTTTGCAGCAGTCATTTCAAAGGGCGGCAAATGACTTAAAGAATTAGCCTAAAGAAATGTCAGAACTGGGAAGAAAAAGAAGAATTGATATCTGGTCACACTTTACTTATCATACTAATGAAAACAAGACCACCTGCCAGCCGTGTGGAGCCAAAATAACTGGAAAAAACACGACAAATTTGAAACGACATTTGCAGTCGGTGCATCCAGAGATACATGCGAAGGTAAGCATACACGTTATTTTATCACATAAACCACTGTGTTTGCGCTAAACTTGGAATAAAATAGAAGCTAAATTAAACCACCAGAATTCACGTGGATGTGTTGTTAGCTATTTTTTACAGTCTATGGTTGTTAGCCTAGAAGCTATCATGAGCTTCGGTTCGCTAGGCAAAACATAAAAAGTTTGTTTTGGGGCACTGATGGCAGTCAGGATTATCTCTAACTAGCCAGCTATAAGATAGTATTGTTCAGTCCATGTCTATAACATGCTTTAATTGCTACTTGGATAATTTCAGTGAATGTTTTTAAGGTAAGATGAACGATAAGATCATTAACCTTTACTGTGATGGAATAAAATAGAGGGGGGGGAAAAACAGAATTCATGTGGATGTCTTGTGAGCCTAGAAGCTAATATGCTTCGGTTCCTTCCGTTCGCTAGGCAAAACGTTAACATAAAAGGTTCGTTTTGAGGCACTGATGACAGTCAGGATTATCTCTAACTAGCCAGCTAATATTGTTCATTTCAAGTCTATAACATGCTTTAATTGCTACCTGGATAATTTCAGCGAATATTATTAAGGTAAAAGGTGAACTATAAGGTCATTAAGCGTTACTGTTCAGTGGGATGTTGGTTACTAACGGCATCGTTTACGAGCCCGCTAGTTTAACACAATCTCCGTGGAAACTAGACTTGATTACTTGATTCACAACTTGATTCTCCCTTTATTCTCCCTCACAGATACAGAAGACGTCTGATGACCATGGGCCAAGGGGAAATAAAGCTAGTGCTGCTAGTGCAAGTTCAACCCAGCAGCAGACTATCTCTACAGCTTTCCAAAGTTCTTCAAAGTACAAAATGGAATCAAAGGAGCAACAGACCAAGGAGCAGGCCATAGCCAGATGGATTGGACGCACAGGTTTACCACTCACAACAATTGAAGACGAGGACTTTGTGCAAATGATGGAGATAGTAGATAGGAGACTAGCAATTCCAAAGAAAACTAAAATTAGCAATTTGATTGAAACACAATATGAACATGAAAGACAAAAATTCAAACAGAGACTGGCTGCTGCCCGGAGAGTATCCATTGGCCTTGACTTGTGGACAAAAAAAGGACTGACCGCCTCATTCCTTGCTATTAGCGCATGCTACTTTTGTGTTGAACAAATCAAACCTGCACACATATTGTTGGCCCTTGAACAAGTAGCTCACCCACACACTGCACTGTCTATTAAGGCATGTGTGGACGAATGTATACAAGAGTGGGCCATACCGAAGGAGAAGATCCTGACGGTAATAACGGACAATGGAAGTAACATGGTGGCAGCCTTTAAAAACACCACAGCAGAAGAAACCAGCTCTGAGGCTGACTCCCCTGGGTCCGAAACCGCGATGGAAAGTGACTCTGAAATTGATGACCAGCGGTGAGCCATGTTTAGTTTATTATTTTACATTATAGTCAATTGTCACATGAATGATGTCCCCCCTGCCACACACTACGTATATACAGACCCACACCAGACACTTTATTAGGTTTAGACTTATTTGGTTGTCTTTTCTTGTTATTAGGTACCATCATGTCGACATGGAAATGGCCCGGACGCCGTGCGTGGTGCATACCATACAACTTGTGGTCCACATGTTGCAGAAAGAAACAACTGTCAAAAGAGTCCTCGATAAAGCAAGGTCTGTGGTGAAGCTCTTTCGCAAGTCCTCAGTTGCAACACAGAGGCTACTAGACCAGTGTGGTGTCATTGTTGTAAATGACTGCCCCACACGCTGGTCAAGCACATTCAACATGGTCACACGACTCCTCACAGTCAAAGATACTGTCTGTCAAATCACAAATGACATGGGATGGGACAGTTTGCTTACTAGTGAGTGGCAAAAGCTTTCATCATTGCGTGACCTACTGCTTCCTTTTGCAGAACACACTAAAACCCTCCAGAGTGACACCACATCTATGTCCCTAGTGGTTCCTGCCCTCTTTGATCTGCTGAGCCACCTAGCTGACTTTGCAGAGAACAGCCGGTACAGAGACCTCGCCACTCTTGCAGAGAAAATGAGATCAAATCTGAACCTGCGTTTTGCTTGCCTCTTGGATCCAACCGATGAAAAGTTCTCACCACTTGCAGCAGCTGCCTGCTTTGTCAACCCAACTGTCTGTGAAATCCTTGTTAATGTTGATGTAGCTGATGGAAATATCCAGGAACTGCTGAAACAGGCAGAAGACTATGTGGTCAAATGCACTTTCCTCCCACACACAAGACAGGAGGACCACCAGTCTGACGATGATGCAGAAGAAGTCATTGAGGAACCAGAACCAGCGCCATCTTCAAAGCAGCCGGTGTTTAGGTTCCTCTCAAAATGCCGCACCACAAGACCTAAACAGAAAACCTCCACAACCAGCGTCAGGCAGCAGATCATTAAGTACAAGGAAGAACTTTCACATCCCATCACTGAGGACACAGGAACAGACTTCTGGCTGGAAAAGAGTGACAGTTTTTATCACAGTTTAAAACCTTTTGCTTTGGACTTGTTGGCTATGCCAGCTTCTCAAGCTTTTGCAGAGAGAGTATTCAGCATCACAGGTGACCTCACAAGAGGACGGCGCAACAGAGGAAGGGTCAGCTTGGAGCGAAGTGCTTTCCTTAAAATGAACAGAAACAAATAGAACTGTTGTATTCACTGCTATTTACAGCATTACAGCTGTAGCAGTATATGCACAACTTAGAGTTTCCGGTCTGGTATTTGTTTTGTTTTTTGTTTAATATGAGAGCAGAGAGATTTTTCTTGTTCCATGCAATAATGGCATTACAGCTGAGCATGTAATTCACTTGTCTTGAGTTGAGCTCCTTGATACTAGCTCATTGATACTACTTCGAATTATTAACAGAAGAATATTTTGTTTTGTGTGCAATGACATTTCAACCAATGCATATTTTCTTTTAGGCTACATATGTTTTGTTTTTCCTTTTCAAATCTAAGTGATTTTGCTCACAATGCACAGAGTAATAGTTGATGACTAAGAAGATGATGCTTAGTTACAGAGTTGTGTGCTTTTTAGTTTAATGTGATATTTACCTGTATTTTAAATGCTGAGACAGCACAGCAGGGTGTTTTTTTTTTTCATTTACTTGAACATTAAGGAGTATTACAGCCAATACATCTTTTATTCTACTTTTGAGAATTCTTGTTGATTTTGTAAGGCATTGTAGCCTAACAGTAATTTAAGTTATCTTGAGGTACAGTACGTGAACGTTATCAGTAGTGCATTTTCTGTATCTACCTTGTGCAATGGCATTACAACCAATAGTTGTATTATTATTTTTGAGAATTGCACTTTATTTATTTGTTTATTTTTTTTGAGTTAGGTGATTTATTCTTTCAAGATGAAAGACAATATTATTGAAATAGATGTCATATGCAATACATATCATTCAAGGAGAATGCATATCTTTTTCAGGGAGCATGTATATTTTTCAGGGAGAGCAGGCCTTATGCTAACTTTATTTGAGATTATCTTTTGTGAAAAAGCCATGGTCAGTGTTTTTGACATTAAAAGTAAAATAAAATACATGTTTTGTTCTGTTAAATCTCTGTCTGTATTGCATATTCAAACCTTAATACCATTCCAATTCTGGTGAAACATTTATTCAACGAAGTCCACGGTAGATTTAGTCGACTTATCTGCTATTAGGTGGTCTGCTAAAACTAGACTAAGACTAAAAGACTTAAGACTAGACTAAGACTAAAACTGATGATATTTAGTCGACTAAAACTAGACTAAGACTAAAAGATTTCAGATGACTAAAATATGACTAAAACTAAACGGTCTGTTATTCAAAAGACTAAGACTAAGACTAAATCAGAATTTACTGTCAAAATTAACACTGGTCATAACTGGGCTGACTTTACATGATCAGTTAAAAAGTAAAGTTCACATTTCTCCTGTTGATTAATATAGAGCTGAACGTTCAAAACAAAGCCCTTTGGCAAGTTACAGCATAAGTTTTAAATAGCTTAATAAGCACCGTAACTTTCATGATGCGCATTTCTCGGTCATGATCGGTTGTTTCCGTTAACGGCCAAATGTTGCGTCACGGCAAATGTTGCGGCCGCAAGGCATTGTGGGACAACATTTTCTCCTTTCCTTTCGTAAAGGGAGGTCCAGTGTTTCCTAAGCTAAAGGAGGTTATAAAGGAAGTTTCAGAGCTCCTTTCCTATCATCTAGAGAATTCCAACAGCTCTTATCATGGCGGACACTGAGGTACTTCTGGGTCATTTCACTCCGTTAGGAACCTTCCTAAGCTAAACAGACTATTCGATCGCAGCTTTTATCTCTGCCTGGATGTGCAAGCTTTTAAACACTGCCATAATCTGGGTTACAAAAGTGGAAGATACAGGATTTTTGTATGAGGAGGACAGATTACTCCTGCTTCTTTTCCTGATAATAGAACAACAGTGGAGCCAGCAACATATCATGCAAAGGTCTAATGTTTGGCCGAAAGTGATGTTGCTTAAGTAAGGATTGCTATGACAGTTCAACCACTGAGGATTGAAATTGCAGAGTATAAGGTTTGCATCAGATGAAGTGGAGTTTATAGGTATACAGTATTTGTGGTTACATATGCTTCAAATGATGCCCTTTACAGCAACAAAAAAAAGACTTGAAAACCTGGACCAACGACCATCTCTACAATTTATATAATTAATATAACTATTTTCTTTATGCCAAATCTCAATATAAACAAGACTGGCCTTCAGAGAACGTAGCCCTCCACTAACACTGATGGTTCAATCATGTGCGTCTCGGAAAGCCTCATTCCAGAGATGGCAAGCTTAAAGTCATAATGTAAGAAGTGATGGTTTCATTTTGCTCAGAGCTTGTAAACAACACACTGATATAGTTTTTCCAACTGGAGGGAGCTTTCATGTGAAGTCCCAGTAGGTGAATACATTTTTCTGATTATTCCAAGACCACATGAAGGCCGCTCAAAAGCCTTCTCCAGCAATAGAAACAAAACCCAAAAAGGTTTGCACCTGCATTGTGATTTCAAGCCACTCTCAATACTGAAAGGGTTTTTCCTTGTATAGTATTTATCTTTCTGTTTTCCTGCTAACAGATACATACAGTGCTGAAAACATAACCTTGGCAGAGGTAATTACATTTATACTGTTGCCTGCCCTGCTAGAAACAACATCGCTGTGAAGCCTCTGAACCTGAACCATCGTTGGTCAAGCTGTAACATTTAAAGACACAACGATGACCTTTACTGATGACCCTTCCGTGGCCTCCGGAAAAGACACTTACACAATCTGACAATATACAGAGATGACGAGGGGGGGAAGCATGAAAAGAGTACATCAGCCGGGAGGGTTAAGAAATGTCATGGCGGAATGATGGTACAGTACCTGCAGACTTCCAACAGCAGAGTAGGCTGCATAGGAGAACTGTTGCTTGGGCAGATCATTCGGTCCACGCTGGTCACATGGGATCCCGTTGGGCAGGAAACACTGGTGACTGGACCTGTCGGTGATGGTGTTAGGTGTGGAACCAGGCAGGCTGAGCAGAACGGTGTGATTGGACAGATGGACGTCATTTAAACCGAGTCCAACCCACTGCCTGGAGAGGTACCTGGCTACGGCTTCCTCACTGTCATCTGATAGGCTGGAGAAGGACCTGCAAGCAGCAGACAGAACAATGCTTAGGATAACATATGCATATATAATATTACCAAACGTTAAAGAAAGAATAATCTAGAAACATAATAATATAACATCTCTATAATTATGCTCAGTAAGGTGTCCTTGACAGCTTTAGAAGGTGCCCATAAATAAAATAAATGATTTAATTAGTATTATTAACATGTTTCTTAAACTCCATTAAAGTAAACAGAGGAACAGCTATATACAGCAACTACTGCTATATGTCACTCTTTGTACATTAACAGAGAATATCAAACACTTCTTACAAGGTATTTACATACATGTAATGTTAGTTTAGCACCAATGCTGACATTCAACTTCCACTCCACTGCCTTTATTGTGAAAAGCTAGAGACCTCAGAAACCAGATACATATTGCACAGTTATTAACACAACAGGGGGTGTTATAGTCAGTGTTGTTATATGTGAGGGGGTCTACCGGGGGCCATGATGGTTATAGAGTCTGACCGCTGCAGGAAGGAAGGACCTGCGGAGCCTATCCTGGAGGGGGTTGGACACATTGTCCAGCAGGGAGGACAGCTTGGCTGCCATTCTCCTGTCTCCCACCACCCACACAGTGTCCAGAGGACTCCCCAGCTCAGAGCTGGCCTTTCTTATAAGTCTGTTCAATCCCACTAGACACAATTCTCACTGAGGTCAACGCCAAACTTGCCATACACAAATTATAACACTGATAAAATGGCAATTATTCATGTGGTAATGTCTTTTGCCAGAAAATCAATTATATTTGTGAAAAAACAAAACAAAAAACATGAGAAAGATTGCAGCTCATCCAGTATATTTTACATTTTAAATTCATAAACTCCACTTTTTTGCTCCCATTTCATGGCTTATATGGGGAGTTCACTAGATGACATTCTTGAACATGTTTTTTAGAGTGGAAAATATTAATAAAAGCCGCCTAACATACTTCAATTATGAGAAATACATATAGCGTGTAAAATGTAAATGGCAACACTTCTACTAACTAATCTCAATAACAGTAGGAAAAGCTGAGTTATTTCTATTAGTTTTACCAAACTTGGGTGAGCCTCTGTCTGTGTTACACACCCTCTCCTCTCTTCACACCCACTCTCCTCTCTTCACACACACTCTCCTCCCTTCACACACACTCAGCACCTCACAGGAGCCGTCAGTCGCTGTCAATTCCGTTTTCCTAATTGCATGAAAGGCATGTCAATAAAATTTGATCCAGGCCTTATTTGAGTCTCCTCTGCGGGTTTGTTTGGGGATTGTTGTTTACTCTCTTTATTGTTCTGACTATGAGAGGACTGGATGCAAAAGTTCAGCAATAAAGACGTTTCCGAGAACTGACTGGAATTTCAGCCTTTTGGCCAAGAACAAATATGCCATTCAGCTCGGTACTGGACAATGTCTGAGTCTGAGAAGGTATCTTAATAACAGGAAGGATCTCAGAAAAGCTGCTTACAAATAAAATCCAACTAAATAACGCAATTTTCTTTTGGAAAATAATAAAAACAACACAACATTCAATGCCCTCTTTTCAGAAAGCCACCATTTCCAACTAATGGAGCCATAAAAGCAATAATAGATAATGTATTTCTAATATGTTTTATTATATTTTTATTAGGTCATTTAAAAAATACAAATATAGACAAACCATTAAAAGTGTCCCCAGAATTTTGTTATATTTTAATTTGGGTTTCCTTATATAGTCCTCTTTCCTTCTCTGTAGGTAGACTATTATATTAAGCTTAATAATACACTTTCATACAGTAAGAGGAGAGGATTAATATCAATTTAATATTTAAGTTATACACGCAGCTCAGGTCAGACATCTCTGACATTTGGGCATCTAGCATCACTGACTTAAACAAAGACTCCGCCCCCTCTCTCTCTTCTTTGTGTTCACAGTCCTAGGTTAGCCTGAGTGTTCCTGGAGTTGGACATTAGCCAAGAGCAGGTTTGGTAGTAAAGCCTTAGCAGAGCTTCCCTCTCGGCTCTCTTCCCCCTCCTCCCTGGTCAATTACTCTGGCCTCAGTGACATTCACTCCGCCTGGTCGACCTCACTGGCTAGGCGGTCAGAAAGATGCCATGGGCCGTGATTGTCCCAAGGCCAGCTGTACCTTATCCAATCACCATGTTTGGGTCAACAAGGATTGTACCAAGAGCTGCACCTTGTCTTAAAACGATGTGTCTGTTTGGCTACAAGGACTTTTATTGCACATTTTTCCTTGTACTTATGTTTATATAAATGGATTTGTTTTACTCTAATGTGGAGCAACTGTCACAAAACCTTATGTCCCTCAGGGATTTATAAAGTATTTTGATTGATTGATTGTTTGAATCCTTATCCCATGTTGATGGGTAGGTCTCTTTCATGTGCCATACTTGCACCAATACAAAATAAGACCAAAGGAATCTAAAAGATCTAAAACAGAAATATAGCAAAGTGTGTGGCAGCTAGCTTTTGGAAGCTACATATGCTGCGTTCACCATAGCTTCACAGTACAGAACTACGCTTATACCGAAACAAATAGGCCTCATGTCAAAAATCCATTCAACCATCCAATGTAAACCATAGTTTAATTTAAATACTACCATACTGTCAATGTATTTAAGAGTCTCAAATCCCAACTCAACTGTGTGGCTATGATTGCACGCTAAACCTCTGAAACACAAATGACCGTATATCTCAAAAACTTTTACTTCAACTATAAGTTTCCTTTCTAACTGTCTGTCTATATATACATGTGGTATGTATGGTTACTAATCACTACATTATTTTTGAAGTTTCTATCTGCAAGTGTGTGGACAAAATGTGTGTATGCCTGTAGTATGTGACTAGTTCTATGTTTGTGTGTTAGTGTATGTTTCTATGTGTGTGTTTGTGTGTGTGTGGTAGTGACATCTATATCAGGCTCAGCAGCAGATGGCCCAAACACACAATTCTGCTATTCTCCAGTCAGCGGTCTACGTCTC
Organism: Eleginops maclovinus; assembly: GCF_036324505.1. Taxonomy (NCBI): domain Eukaryota; kingdom Metazoa; phylum Chordata; class Actinopteri; order Perciformes; family Eleginopidae; genus Eleginops; species Eleginops maclovinus. The sequence continues at coordinate 4,883,835 of NC_086357.1, read as the reverse complement.
ATAGCTTGCCAGGAGCAGCAGCAGGAGGAAGTGTGTGTGTGTGTGTGTGTGTGTGTGTGTGTGTGTGTGTGTGTGTGTGTGTGTGTGTGTGTGTGTGTGTGTGTGTGTGTGTGTATGTGTGTATGTGCCACTTTTCTTTATGTGTGTGCGCTCACAGAGACCTTCATCTACAAGCCAAGCTGTTGGAAGGACTCCCTGTGGTTTGGGAGACTTGCCCGTTCTGACGATGTCTCAAGTGACTTTGAGTGTGTCTGTGTTTGCATGCGTGTGGTGATGTACACTGCTGTGGGCTCATGCCTTTTTTGAAAAACATGTTAAGAGAAGACTTCTTACCCCATTTCCACAAAGTGCATGTGTCTCTATTAACATGTTGGTGTACAAACAGGTCATACAACAATGGAAAATGCAAAAAAAAGGAGTTAGAAGTATTATCAGAAAATGTCAAAACTGCAACTACTTTACTTATTTCAAGTTCTACCAATAAATGTAAATAATTGAGCAATATATTGTCAGGGTTTGAGAGCGGAGCAGGTAGGACCCAAATGCAGATGACCGTTTTTAGAATTCAGAATCCTTTATTGGCAAAGCTAGGCCAGGCAAAACAAGGCTAACAAGGCTAACCAAGGCAAAACCTGAACTCTCTCAGGACAAGAACGCCCAACAACATCAACGACGAGTCTCTGATCCTGACTGCTAGAAAAAAACTGAACTTAAATGCACACAAGACTAATCACAAGAACAACACAGGTGTGGAGGGAAGAGAAACACAGGGGAACAAGGTGAACACAATGAGGTAATCAAACAGGAGGGAACGAAGACACAGGAAGTGACAGCAGACATAACATTGGGGGGGTTGAACACCTTTCAGAAATAAAAACTGGAAAACAAACACAGATATTGACATGACAAAAATAAAACAGGGAAAAGCAATACGGATTATAACATTTATCAACTGATGGGATATAAAGGAAGCAACATTGTATTGACAGGTCCTGACAATGATAATTCTTTGGACAGATTAAGGTAGTCACCATTTAGTATATGAGTGTGTGAGCTCAACTTAACAATAGCCATGAAGGATATTGGAGGCAAAACAAAAGCTTAACAAACTGTGAATATGTCTTACAATCATGAGGTGGCGATCACTGCAATCACGTCTCTAGATCATTAAAAGAAAAGTGACAACATTCTTACGCTACTGCAGCAACATACACAACACATTTCCCATTCTATCAGGTGTTTTTGTTCTAGATTTTCTCAGAATTACGTTACGTGCCAAACCTGTGTACCGAAAGAACATAACCTTTTCCATTTGTTTTCTTGATGTAACAGTTTGAAAGGTGACGTGAATAAGGGCTGAATTATATCAAATGCTTTAGTCACGCAGTTCTTTTCTGGTGTTTTGGTATTCTGTCACACTGTCATGGCTTACTGGGATGCACTATTCTTGTTTAGAGATGGCAGTCCTACAAGAGAGTAAAGAGATGTTGATAAGTCTGAACAAAGAGTACACACAAGTGAAAACACCTGTGTGGAACATGCCATGCAGGAGCTTTCAGTCAAACAATTAATGACTATAATAAAAAGACAATAAACAACGGCTAAATAAGCATTTTTGCACCTAAAAAAGCAAGGAAATTACAATTTGGCAGGGTAGATGGAGTATAGGGTTAGGGTTACAGTAATGAAGTGGGTACAAGAAGGAACACCTCTACGTTGCATGCAGTTAGTTAGCTTAGGAAATGTAGCACTGGACTCTTATTGCTTTCCAAGAAAAAAGTGTAAAGATGATAAGACAAGATTATGACATATTTTATTTGGCCTTGAAGTTATGCTAGGTTACTGCTGAAACACAAGGGCAGTTGTGCTAATCACATGTCTGCTTCCCTATACTTCTGTTGTTGTGTTTTTCTATTTTCAAAGCTGAACTGCTCTTTAAATGTTGAGTGTCACTCTTTCTAAGGCAGAGCTCCAAGAGTTCTTCTGTATGTGGCCAAAATGGACTGACCTGCTGTGCTTAGTTAGGATTGTTAAATGATGATTCGAGCAACACTGACGAGGAAAGAGGTTTACAACACAAAATTGTGTGCATTTTAATCAGTGTTAATTAGACTTAATTATGTCAATTATTGTGGCAAAATGATTTATGTTCCCTGAAGACAGAGCAATTGGGGGCTCGGTGTTCCATTAAGTAGATATTTGTCTTTCCCTCTGTGTTTATTTTTTCATTACTTCTTGAGCAAACAACAATTCTGACCGCTGTTGAAATTGGAGGTTTAGCAGGATTAACAGGGGGAATGTTTGGTGTTACCATTTGACTAAAGGATTCTGGTCTCTCAAAGCAGTGGACCACATTTTCATTTTGTAATTAAATTAATTTATTAACATTTGAATTAATCCACAGACTCAACTAAACCTGTCATTTCAGAAGTCAACTCACAAACACACCGGCTGTTTTAAGAAAAAAAGGGCTCTCCCTAATTACATTTTTCTTCCAGTTAAACGAATGGAGAATAGATTTAATGCACATTATCTGTATTTTTTTGGGTCGAGAATAATGAAAAATCAGTTGAGAAACTTCAAAAAGCAAGAAGATGTGTGCTATTTAAATGTTTTTTTTCTTGCCCACAGAGGCGCTCTGATGATTTTTGAAGTGCTGACAGGATGTATTTGAAGCCCATCGCTTGTCTTTATCTGATGAGTAGACTGAATCCTGTGAAGCCTCTCTACCCCACAGGGGACTATAAAGAACTGTTTATACAAACTTCAGCCAGCTGTAATTGTTGCATAAAAGCATTTTTTTAAATGTTTCATATCTTGTCTATGGCATCTAAGGCTGAATTTATCTCCATATCACTCACAAATGGGTTTAGGGAAAATAAACGTCTTTTCATCATGATTTAAAATGACAGTTCAAAGTCTGGTCCCTAAGTTCCAAGCTTACACTTCTGAGCAGGTCAAAAGCGTTTGTGTTGTTGAAGTTGGAAAATGGTGATGTTTTTCAAAGCAAAGTCATTAGCATCCTTGCACAATCTCCTTTGGAAGACGAACAGACAAATTAACTTTGGCAAAGTAAGCTTTTCCGGTCTGCAACATAAAAATCCACTTTTTCTCTCTGTCTCGCCATGTTTTTATGACTTGTTTTAATGACTTGTAGAAGGGCTGTTAGCATGATAGCAGGCATATCAATCACATGTTGTGCTCATGCAGATTGTGGATATAATTGTCTCAGTGAAAGCTCTGCGTGCGTTCTTTGGCCGAGCTCACTTGGATTATGAGTCGCTGTTGCCTCTGCTGGCAGCTCCTGCAGCACACGATCATTTTAATAGCTCATCCATTTGTTCAGGAGACAATTGATTTTCTCTGTCTCAATACGCGTTAGTCACATTTGATTTCTCTCGTCCCATTTGCATTTGTCACATTTTAGGAGCGTGGCGCCTGTGCTCAGGCTCCATGATAGGAAATCTTTATTCAGGTGCCAGGGCTGGCGTTAAGGTGGAGCTTTAGTGATGATTGAGGCTGCCAATAAAAAAGATTCAACACACCACTGAGTGCTCTATGCGGTGCAAAACAGAAGGGAGGCCTTTAGGAGGGTACATCATCTGAGAGTTCAATCACTACGACGTGGACAGGAGTCGATTCTGGCTAGCACAAGATGTACACCCAACCACAATTTAAGTCAGGTGTGGTATTTCCATGTAGATAAATGTAAGTATGTCTAGCGTGGCGGATATAACACAGTATTGATAAATATTTCTGACATTTCGTTTCCAGTGAAGGAGTTCAGGTATCTTGGGGTCTTATTCTCGAGTGATAGCACGTTGGAGAGTGAGTAGGGCGCTTTATTCCCCTAATGTGATGAAAAAAAGAGATGAGTCAAAAGGCAAAGATATCGATTTAACAATCTATCAGTCCATCTTTGTTCCTACCCTCACCTACGGTCGGGAAGGATGGGTCCTGTCGATAAGAACGATATTGCAAATACATGCAACCTCTTCTTCTCGGGTGGCTGGCGTCTCGCTTAAGGTGAGAAGTTCAGTCATCCAGTAGGGATCTTTGAGTAGAAAGGATCCTGTTGAGGTGGTTCAGGCACCTGGTAAACTTTCTAGGGAGTTGTAGCAGGCACCTCCAGCTGCAAGAAGACAGAGGTGTAGACCCAATACCAAGTGGACTGATTATATTTCCACACTGTCATGTAAGCGCATTGGAATCCCCCAGTAAGAGCTGGTTGATGTGGCCAGGGAAAGTGAACCTTGACCCCTCTGCTGGAACTTCTTCCTTGATGCGACTCCGGTTTAACGGTTGACGAGGTATACAGTAGATGGACTGGTTAGTTTGGAAGCAGAAGAAATAAACTAGGTTGCAATAAGCAATAGCATTCACCATGGTTGTCTGAATGGCTATTTGGATGCAGGTATTATAAATAAAGTTTGTTTTGTGTGTGTGTGTGTGTGTGTGTGTGTGTGTGTGTGTGTGTGTGTGTGTGTGTGTGTGTGTGTGTGTGTGTGTGTGTGTGTGTGTGTGTGTGTGTGTGTGTGTGTGTGTGTGTGTGTGTGTGTGTGTGTGTGTGTGTTCAAGGATAGTGGGGTAGTCAGGAGTCTAACATAGTGGTGATAAATGAAGTCATAGTTCAGAGAAAGACTGGCTTTGAAAAAAGCTAAGTTATGGAGCTGCTACCCACAGAATGTAAAACAGCATCAGTGTGTTGATAGCTTTCACTACAGAATAGGAATGCAGGCGCGCACACACACACACACACACACACACGCACACACACACACACACACACACACACACACACACACACACACACACACACACAGACACACACACACAGACACACACACACACACACACACACACACACACACACACACACACACACACACACACACACACACACAGTACAATTTGTACAATTACCCTTTGACACGCCTGAAAAAAATACTACATCTTGCTCTTTCAATCCCTGTAATAAGCGCAGTCAGGAGGATATTTTAAATAGAAAGAAAACCAGTGCAGTGTTAGCTTCTTGCAGCCTTTGTGATCCTGGTTTGTACAAGTCTAATATTGTGCTGGGACCTCATCCAAGTAATACATTCAACCCTATCTTCTGCCTATTAGGCATAAGACATAATAACATTCCATTCCATTGGGTTATTCAATTCACAGAAAAGCCCGGAAACAGCTGTGTTTCAGTCAGGAACATACGTCATTAAATAACATCATTATCTCTAAATCATTAAACTGTTTCATTTGACAAGGGACCTGTTTAAGGCAGGCTTTTTGAATTGTAATAGCGCACAGGTGCCAAATGAAATGCACAGTGTTATTTCTTGCAGGCATGTCAAAATGTGTTACTTTAAAAACTCTATGAAGGATAAATCCCATAAGATTCAGCTTAAAGTATCAACATCACAAGCCATACTGAAGGCTTGCTTTGGCAGGAAGTTCATTGTCAGCAGGATTAGGCAAAACACTGAACATCTGCAAGCTTTACATTGTAAAAGGTACATCATGGAGAACACATTGCCACTTATTGTCCAGATCATATCAGAGGCCTGTACTACAAAGAAGGTTTTGGGGTTAGCGAGGTTACTTTAGGGTTAACTCTGGGTTTTTTCAGTCCTAGAAACGTTGGTATACATCGTATCGGGTGAAATCGACCCAGGTAACTTGTGCCAAACACCTAACCTGCTCCGGCTCATGTAATGTTTGAGACAGTAAATACATTTGTTAAGCTTAGGGCAGAGACCATACAATAATATTACATACAAAGTTTAAAGGGGCTCCTTTTATGCTCTTTTCAAGTTCATGTTTGTATTTTGAGCCTCTACTGTGACATGTTTAAAGTTTAGAAAGCTGTTTATGTTTCTCATACTGCCTCTGCTGCAGCACCTCTTTTCACCCTCTGTCTGAAACCAGAGCCCAGTCTGCTCTGATTGTTTAGCTAGCCGGCTCTGTCATGTTTGGTCAACCAATCGCTTAGAGATGTCCCGCCCCTTAGTCTTTTAAGTACAATGTGTTAGAGCACTAGCCAATAGAAGCGCTAGTGTTACATAGTGATTTCATTGTGTCACAGAAGTAGCAAAGGAGTTCAATAGTCTCAGTGCAGGGTGGGAGTGTGTGGGAGAGAAAGGGGATTATTTATTTGGCCTCTAGTCCTTCCTTGTAATTATTTTAGCCTTTACTTCTCTTGTACAAAGCTCTAACCAACTACTAGCAAACGGCCTCAAGAGAGTTGAGAGCCTTGGGAGAAAGAAAGGCAGGCCCTTTACTTGTGCTTCAACCACCGGATTTGACCCTGTCAATGGGCTATGCTTTAACCGAAGTAGGAGTAACAAACCAATGTATTCTTCAGATCAGGACCAGGTTGGTCAGAGAGCAGGAAAGACATCTGGGAGTCCAACGTATCAGGTGGATACCTCTCTGGAGCCAGTCACTCCCTGCGAGGAACAGAACTTGCAGTATCAGTTGTCATATAACATTGATTACCCTCTTAGGTGTAGTTAAATATCCAGGAGAGAGCAAGGGAACCTGAGAGTTGGTTAGGCAGAGGTTGTGTAACTGTGGTGTCCCAGCTTATCTTTTGTCAATTCTCTGGCCCTAACATCCAATAAATCTTCAATATCTGACATCAGTTCAAGCTCTCCAATGTTATCTATGTATTCCAGTACTTTGCTCCAAGAATGTCAACACACCAGGCTAGAGGAAACACAGTTTATCTGCCAAATGCTATATATGCTTAATGGTAGACTTCCATTTCTCACTTGCATCTTCTTCCTCACTGCACTCTCCTGCTCAGCACACCTGTTGCTCATTTAGCCTTGTGAGCTGTTGCTTGCCTCCACAGCTGCAACCAATCCTCCAATTAGTCTGTGTATGTTAAAGAAAGACATTTCACAAATTCATTTGACACCTGCTTTAGCACCACAGCATTTTCCTGTATAACCTTTCTGCCTTCCCATTTGCAGTGCTATTAATTCTGTCATGAGTTGCTGGATGTTGCCAGAGTGTTTCTGCCTACAAACTTTGAAGACAACAAAAGCAATGTAGAAATAGTTGAATGAGATGCAGACAAACTAAAATGTACATTAAAGGGACTGCAAAATACCAGTTTGTTTGACTAATTAGGGTTAAAAAAGACACATTGGTATGAATGTGCTGCCTATTGACTTACCTCACACATACATTCACTCTTGTATTATGTTCACATTTTGCACATGTTAGTACTTTTTGTACTCTGGACACCATCGGGGTCAAAAAACTGAACAGAAATATTAGCTTTATCTCAATTTTTAGCAATATTGGAAACATTTATGAGTAATTTGTGACTTGGAAATAAGACTTATAATGCTGCATCTGTGTCAAACATTATCTGAAAGAGTCATTAGAAAGAGTGAAATTCATTTTTCTATTTGACCTAATTCCTTCCAGGTTTATGCTTTAAAAAGGCCTTATTATGTATTATGTTATAGGTTTATGTGCATGTAAACAAAGTAGAGGAATAAAACTAACCTGAAAATAAGCATAAAAGGTCCCCTTTAAATTCCAAATAAGGTCTAATGGATCCTGTCGTATTGCTCTCTACATCAATACACAACATATTTTAAAGAATTAAACAATTGTTCAGTCAAATTAACAGTATTTGAACAGTCAATTGCTGAACCCCTACCAGGCAAACAATATCAGTTCTAGAAATGCTCTTCATACATCCCTTTTGTGTGGTGGAATTGTGTTTTCCTTTTTAAGGGTGAGCATTGAATCATGTGTTACTGCCAAGCAATGCTAGGTTTAGAGTCATTTAATACACACCAAAAAGTAGAGCCCACATCTGCATCAGCAACCAAAAAACTGATAAAAACAGGGTTTGAAAGGTTGTACCGTAATTTCCGGACTATTGAGCGCACCTGAATATAAGCCGCAGAAACTAAATTTTAGAAGAAAAAAAAAGTAATACATAAATAGGCCGCAATGTCTATAAGACGCAGGTTTCCAGATGTTGTAACACGAGATATTTACACAGAAAGATTTTTAACATTTTTAATTAACACTTTTTTCCAAACAGTGTCGGAATTGAACAGCCTCAGAATGGCTTCATCACACTCTTTCTCAGTCTCTTTCGTTGTCTCGCTCTTGCGCTTCCTGCTAGAGCGCCCCCTGGTGGCCGTTAGCCCGTAAAAATATATAGATTAGCCGCATCGTTGTTTAAGCCGCAGGGTTCAAAGCGTGTGAAAAAAGTAGCGGCTTATAGTCCGGAAATGAGGGTACTTATTTCAAGGCATTATATTGTAAAGGCATTATTTTCTTCTCTGACTGTATTTTAGTTTTCATGAAATTTTATCTGTATTTGACAAACATAAATCAATGTTTAATCAAGATAAAGCAGTAGTGATTTCATGCAAAAAGCTCTAAGAAAGATTCAAACTCAGCTCAACAGACAATTATGTATAGATGAATCACTTTGGAGGAATTGTTGCTTCATGTGAAGGATAACACTGAGAGGGTTACATTGAAAAACTGTGTTTTGTTTTAAAATGACTTGATGGGGTTGAATTATCTCTTAACCCAATAAGGTACGAATACAAGGAGTGGCCCACTTAAGTAAGGAAAAAAAACACCATAACCTGTTAGTACCCATACAGCATACAATTATCTTAACAATGGGGTAATGTGCAATATGGACATTAAGGTGTAATATTTTTATACGGAGGGAATACGGTGGGAGGGCTGACTCACATATATAGAGATTTAATCAAAGGCATTCACACTTTTATTTTCATGAAATGCAGGAAATGTATGAATAATGCAGCGAAAAAGAGTGATAACACTATCCGAACAAACCAGGTTATTATTTTCAATTTGGTTCACCAAATTTGAAGTTGACATAAATTACGTGCTGGATCTAAGTCTTGAGTAGAGGAATAGAGGTCTAAGAGTTTGGATTTGTGATAGAATGACATCTTTGACAACTAATGCAAAGAACCACATTTATCAACCAATACTATGATACACTCTCGATGGCATTGAACGCTTACTGAAAATCTTAAAATGTGTCATTGCTGTCGTGTTTTAAATGCTATAAACCTTAAGTTAGCACTGCAATGCTTTTTGCTAATCAAACAAGAAACCCTGCACAATGCTTTAGTTTGCATCACTTCAACCCATCTACTTCGAACTGAAAAAATGAATTCTAATGAGGAAAGAGGTAAAACAATCTGGGAGAAACACTCAAGTGTCACAGCTGTTACAGAGGACAAGTCCAAGTGATTTGCAAGTTTCAAAATAACAATGTACCATGGCCAACACCACCCATTCATTATTGTTTTAACCCTCCAATTATCTTTGGGATCAAACAAGCCCAATTTAATATTTTACACCACAAAGTAAGTGCTTATGATTTTAAAATCCTGTACGCAAACGTCTTTGTATGATATGACCCAAGGTTGTTCAAGATGTATAAAACATAAGAGTGATGAATATTTTACCCAAATGTTTGTACTTTCCATAACCATGTATATAATCCAATATTCATTTTTTTTTTACTGATTTACTATTGTTTTATTTTTCGCAGAAAACAGCTGCAGTTGGAGAAAAGCTTTAGAGTATGGGAGTGGTGAGACTGAACCAAAACAGTTTTGGGCCATGACACCAGAACAATATAGATTTAAAAAAACATTGTAATTTGAGGGTTAGAGCAAATTTTAGGACATCCCATTGTGGATTATTGTTCATATTGAAAAATATTGATTATTTTAATTGAAAGTCAAAACAGAAAAGGAGGTAGTCCATCCCGGTACCACAACAAATCTGCAGAGAGGGTGTGTGATTTTCATGAGCGGGCACATCAAACTATCATGTGGGGAGACACACATTCAATACCAGTAAAAAAGAACATGGCTAACAGCGAAGGGTACAAAGTAACAGCATCATACAAACTACCTTTACAACCGCTTTGCGTAGTGCACCCGGCACAAACACAGGTTAACAACAGCGTGCATGGGCGTAAATGAACAAATTAAAAACATTTCCGAATGGGAACTTGGATAATACTCCTTCCCAGTACAACTGGAATGCACAATTACTCTTGGCCCTACCTGGCCATCCCCTGACTCCTGACCCCTGACTCCTGACCCCTGACTCCTGACCCCTGACTCCTGACCCCTGTCTCCTCGTGTTCATTTTCTATGGCTGAGAATTAGGAAACAGCACTACTGGCAGCACTATTTTTGACGAACAAGATGGGGGTGTATGAGTAGTTCAGAGCAGAAAAGTGTTATTTCCAAGAAGAAGCAGCAGTATTTATTCAGTTATGCATGGACATATAGACTATACCATGGCACACAACAACACTGTGTGGAGATCAGCTAACAGCCAGCAGGTCATGAGGTCCAACTATGACAAAGTAGCGTATATTACGAGTAACTTATACACTATTGCATGCAGTAGTTCACCTTCAAACTCATCTATCCCACTGTGCCATTCTCAATATCTCTTACACACACATACAGCAAGGGCGGCAATACTCAGTCTTGTCTTATTTTCAAATCCTTACCTCTGATATTGCATAATGTTGCTGATTTGCAGTTTGGGTTGATTTAGTTGGTTGATTCACACATTGGGTTTTTAAAAACCCTGATGCAGACATGACTATTGAGCACAGGAGAACTCTGTAAAGCTCATATTGTTTTAGTTTGTATATATATTGGGCCCGAGGCCATTTGTTGATTAATGGTGTTTCAAAAGGAATATGCAAATTGATCTATGTGTTGAATTATTCCTTAAATTGTTTCCATCAGACCACAAAATGGGACATCATATGCAAAGCTGCATTGTTATTCATTCCGTCTTATTCAAAAAAGGTTTGACAAAATTGTAAAATGACCAATTTTAGCCATGTACAATGTGGTGGAGCTCTAACCAATACCAGTGCAAGTGTTGTATAGTGATGTCACTATGTTGCAAAAGTAAACAAAGGAGTCCAATTGAGGTGTTTCAGCCAGGGGAGTGTGTGGGAGAAAAAGAGTTCACGGGGATTTTAGCCTTTGCAGACTATTGACATGCACACAAACCTATATTACACACTACAGGGAAGGGAAAACCCTTAAAAGCAGAATAAGGACTTAAAACATACCAACATAGTGGATTGGGGTTTATTTGATTAAGCTGATACTTCATGTCAAGACTTGAACAAATGTACTTAAAAAAAACCTGACGAGGTTGACTCAATATAATATAAAAGACTAACGACAAAACTTGACAAAGCACTAGGAATTAACTGTTAAAGAAGAAAACACTATACACAACAATTGTGAAGGGACAAAAAGACCATTACTCCTACTGCTTCTTCAAGAAAACTAGTGCCTTTTCATTATATCTTTAAGTGGCATGACAGCTTTAAGAGAATTCCTCTCAGATCCACAGTGAAGCCCCTGAGGTCTCATGTTTTTCATCAAATGGACGTGCGGAAAATAGCCTTTTAATGAATAAATAAGGATTTAAGAACCATTTGCACTCATGAAATGCAAATCAAACACCATTACTCCTAAAAGCACCTCCTACTTCCACTGTGTGCATATACTGTATGCATGCAGTGCGTTTGTGGCTGCTCGGGTGTATAAAGGCTGCAAGTGCAAATGCCAGTGCTATATTTATTAAACAAAAACATGGCAGGGTTTGCATAAAAACACGGGACAAAGGGAATAAGAGATCATTTTGTTATTTTAGCAGGTATTTCCAAATACTTATATATATAAATGAACAAAAAACATAATTTATTTGTAATCTGTTAAGAAGAAATCCATTCCTAAAAAAATGTCATTCTGGATTTAAGAAAAAAGAAACATCCGCAGTCCAGCAACCAATTACTCTTGTTGGTAATGGGAGGATAAGATAGAAATAACTATTAATGGCACCATGATAAAAGCTCAACATGTTGGAAGCACATTTACTCTTATCTAGGACTTGATCAATTCTATCTTAACAGATATGTGAGCGTTATCTCTTTAAGAGTGTCTTGTTTGCCAAAGCACACATTTCTTATCAATAAGTTAATCCTTTGGATCCAAAACACTTGTTTATTGGGATATTGCAATTTCTGGTGCTGTCATTTGTCTCAGTTGATATAACCAAGCCAAAATAGTTTGCAAGGTAAATGTCAACCCTCAAAGGTACAATGTTATCATTCACTTTGAGATTTGATGTTAAGAAAGGTCCACATCAGATTTTTGGAAGCAGATATCCCCATGGTTTTAGGGCAATCTTCACTGTGACAGACATACGGTACGTGACTCTTTCGAGTAGTCATGAGCTACACAGCCAGATGATAGATTGATCCTGACCTTGAGAGAAAACTTGTGACAACCAAGGTTAACAAAGTAAAGTCAAATAAGGAAAAAATAACCTTTGTAGTTGTGTATTTTCTCCTGTTTAGAAAGTGTGTGCACTTATCCTGCTTTTTGGAGAATTCCCTTTCTTTAAGTCCGTTAAATAGGTTTTGGAGCATGCAAATGTCTTCAGTGGACTCCTTTGTTTACTTCCGTAACATAGTGACAAAACTATGCTGCACTTCTATTGGTAAACAACATATTGTACATAATATGCCAGCTAACCAATCAGAGCAGACTGGGCTCTGGTTTCAGACAGAGGGTGAAAAGAGAAGCGTCAGCACAGGCAGTATGAGAAAAACAAAGAGCTTTTTTATCATGAAAACATTGAAAAATGTCACAATAGAGGCACATCATAGAAACATGAACCTGAAAATGAGCAAAAAGGGCCCGTTTAATTATTTTACTTCCTATTATTTATGGGATCTAGTGTATCATTCGGTTGTATGCTTGACTGCAGCTTGACATCTAAACAAGATCACAGAAATATGAAACATGAAAACAAATAATTTCGAACGAACGACTCTTTGAAACGAACGAACTGACCTGATCCGACGATTCACCTTCCTCTCGTTCGTTCTCCCCCGGACTAGTCGCTGTGCCAATCGTATGCTGTTGTCTGTTGAGTCTAGGATGCCCTTGTTGAAATTTAGCCAATAAGAGACAGGAATGCTTCTCGTTTATTCCTCTCTAGTCGTTCTCGTTCACTCAGTCAGTCACTCAGTCAGTCAGTCAGTCATTAGCGCTAGCCTAGTAGGCTAAATGGAGATTTGAAACCTTTTCATCAATACAATCTTCTGCCAAGCTTTTAAACATGTGTGTCGGCATATTGAGTCGCTATTTCTTTATTTAGTAGCCCTTGCTGAGAGAGAACAAAAAAAAGTAAGACAATAAATTTGCGGATCAAGCCGTAGTCTACTCTATTTACCTTCAATACATGTCAAGTTGGATATACACATCAGCCACTGTTGTGTTGTCTAAAAGTACACATAATCATGAAGTTGCAGTTATGTATTTGCCTTGAACTACGGTGTTGTGTTGACTGTTTCCACGATCGTTTGCGAACAAAGCGCTGAGACCATGCATTCCATGATGCCCTGCTGAATGACGTTGTACTGGAGACGCGACTGAATGAACGAACGATTCTGAACGATCTTCTTGGCGAACTGATCGACGCAAACTGAATCCCGGAAAAGAATCATGAAATCCATCTCTAGTGCACATAGGGGGAGCACGCCTCCACAGTACTCGTTATATGTGCTTTAGAAGTAGGTGGGGTCTAAATTGTGATTGGTCAAAGGATGTATGACTTATTGGCAGGCAATTAAGTTAAAAACCTAGAAATATATGGTTAATATAAATGTTTTGAATGTGCAGTTTCTTTGTAAATAAAGTACATATTTATGTTGATGCTTTTTCAATCATGTTTAATGTATAAAACAATGTTTACTTCTGTTTAATTTGACACATGACCTGACGGGCCGGTTTGAATTGCAGAGACGGACTTTCTTGCTTTCAATGTGACTGGGAAAAGAGGGAGGGGTGATTTAACCTCCAATAAACTTCAGAGCAGAATGTAACATACATATGGGTTGGTGGTTGACAGATGAAGGTATTTCAGGTGCGCTTACCATTCTAATCTCAAAATAAAACATTTTCAAATTGTCCTCAATTTTCTTGCAGCTGCCTTAATGCACTTTTCAGAGCTACCGACTATTCCCTCTGGCGTCAAATAGGGAGGATTAAAAGCTATACGATAAAGCGTGGTTAAATTGACACAAACTTCCAAGTCAAAGTTACGGTATCAAAGAGAGAGTTCACACCGGCAACCTGAACACTGATGAAATCTGAAAGAGGGAGAATGAGTTTAAAACATAGTTGGGCAGTGAGCGAAAACACCCATGCTTCTGAAATATACTCAATGGTTGCCTTTCTCATATTGTTTTTATTTGATTTTGTTTTCAGCCTTAAAGAGGATATTCTGCTAGTCTTCAGGTTTGTATTTTGTGCTTCTACTGCTGCAGCACCTCTTTTCACTCTCTGTCTGAAACCAGCGCCCAGTCTGCTCTGATTCATTTGCAGTCTGTTGTGATTGGTTAACCGTTCAGAGCTGTGCCGGAAATGTCCCGTCCCTTTACCATTTATATCACTTACAATGTGTTGGAGCGCCAGCCAATCGACGCACATGTGTTAGTTGTGATGTCACTATGTTACTGAAGTAAACAATGGAGTCCAATGGAACCCTTTCATGTTGGGTTGGAGTGTGTGGGAGAAAAACTCCCTCTGGAGAGACCTTTGGGATTTTAGTCTTTGCAGACCATTTACATGCACACAAACTTATATAACACACTACAGGAAAGGGAAAACCCCAAAAAGCATTAACAAATGCCACATGTATTATGCTAATCCTACTGATTTTCCTAATTTTTTGGTTTTCTGGCCACTAAACAACTAATATGACTTGCGCTGGTGGCAATGCATAGGCGCTTGTTACGCAAGTGCATCGTGGCTTATCAGAACAAGCGCCCAGGAAGTCAACAAGGCATTAAAGCAAACTTTCATAGTGGCCAAACAGTGGTACTACAACTGTGTCAGTCTTTTTGCTTTGCAGCAAAAAATACCATTTCTGAGTGACTAACCAATAATAGCACTTGAATAGCCCTCATTAAAAAGCCAAACCCAGAGTTATTTTCCCTCTCAATTTGTTTCATTAAGCCATCAATGGATGTGTTGAAGCGGATCGAAGGCGGGGCTTAAGAAAAACACAAATGCAGATTTTGGCTTACGTGCTACTAAGCAACTTTCATAGGATTCAAAGGGGCTCTGCCTCCAACTCTTGATCCAGTTATCTTTACACATGCATGAATCAGAGCATCAACAGCAGAAGAGTTGGACCCTGCAAAGTTTGGGATTTCTGTAACCCAATGTTCAGCACTTCAAACAGGAAAATTACACTTGGAACTGGTTTACATACATAATCCCAGTTTGGATATGTGGGAACATAGTGGGGAAGTATTCTGCTCCACTTCAGGTATAAAGGTTTGCTAGCAGTGCTGGAGGCACATTTTCTTCCAGCCAGAAGATCAGAAGCCCCAACGTAGTCAAACGCATAGAACATGGCACCATCTGAAGAGTGGGCCATAATCATAAAGTAGTCTAAATATATTATAGTCTTATCCCGAGAATAGCAGGGGCTCAAGCACCACACAGCCTCTATTGGAGAACTGCTGTTTAAACACCTGTGAATGCACAGTTCAAGTGTCGAGCCAAATCAAGGAAACAACATGTCATTGCTATATGTACACTGTGAAGGGCCCAGACATCACCAGAGCTAAAACAACAGGGAAATTCTAGTTTGTGTGTGGTGATCAAGAGGGTAACAACTGTGATGAATACAGAGCGTTTGATGGGATGAGTGCAGAGTGTGAGGGCCGTTGGGGGTGTTTTATCAGATCAGATCAAAGATGTCAGGCTACACTGAGGTTTATGACCTCAGGGTCTGAACAATGGTTAACACTCTGTGGTCTGTTTTGGAAAAGCAACAATGGGTTTGATTCCAAAATCCATAATAGGTAGAGTTTGGCTAATGCAAGTCATTTCAAAGTAACTTTGTTAGGCTTTGTTTGTTTTTGTTTAACACTTTAGTGGAATGTGCATGTATAAAGCAAATTCTGATTCTTACATATAAATAGCATATTTCAATGGAATGCATGTGTTGGGATGGGTTTTACTGTATGTTTAAATGCCAAAATTACAGACACTGTTTAGCTGATTTATTGATCTTCCATTCTTCATATATTTGACACCTAAAAAATATACACTTCTTGAATTGGTTCTGATTGCTTGTGTTTGATGAAAAAGGAATTAAAAGGAAGGAAAATGTACAGATTAGTTTACATTAAAGGCCTAACTCAGATCTTTATCTCTATTACGGGTTTACTGAATACGACTATTTTACCAGATTTTATTTTATACAAGTAAAAGAAAAACACTAAAAGTCATTTTAGATATTTCAAGGTTGTGTTTGTTGTTTCTTGACTTTAGATCCTAAATCCTAAGAAACATAATCATGTTTTCCATAAGTGGGTGACACGGAAAAGCTTAACCAGTGCACAGTAACAAATTACATTTTCAGATATGCAGTGTCTTGGATGCACACGCAACAACTGCAACAACATGTTCAATAACAGACCTCAGTTAGAGAAGAGCATTTACGTTTTTCACCTATGTCGTGTTTTTACACCACAAAGAAAGAAGAACCTCAATCTGTTGTATGTCAGATGTTGCACATAGTGCTGTGTTTACTTTGGGGAAGGTGCAGCAAGTGAGTTGGTTTTGCCAATTAAGTTGTCAATGAAGGGAAGTTTTTTTTATAAAATATGTTAAATGACTATGCTGCTTTCATCATTTGTCACTACCTGGCCAACCCCAGTTTAAAAACATTTAAAACTAACACATAATAAGTAACACCTTTTGCATCTTAAAGAAAGATTAAGACAGATTTGTTGCAGATAAAAAAAAAAAATGCTGTATTCAGCAAATGCTAATATCCAAGACTCTCTTTTCTGGATATTTTTGTAAGCATGTCTTTACAATTACAATGTTGCATTGTGCCTATCGTGTGAATATGCCATTGTTATGACTTAATGCTGCCTTAAAATGACCCAGTTGGATTGTTGACTGGTAGCACTATAGCCCAATGTTTCGATTAGCATCTCTTTGTTTTGGTTACCAGCATGTACTTTCAGATGCATTTAGGCATCTGAGCCCTACAGGAAGCATGAATGCACCATCAAAAGGTATGAAAGAGGAACACTTCTAGCCATTGTAACATGGATAGAAAAACAATCAGCTCTACCCAGGTTTTTGGAAGGAGGAAAGAGTTGCTATTTTTTAGCCTTCAAGTAAACATAATGCATTTGGTGGAAAAGCTGTCTGAACTGTGATGGAGGAAAGGTTACAAAGGTTGCATAAGGGCTACACCGCCATGGCTTCATTTTTTCCACTGCCTGTGTTGTCTGATTGCCCAATTTAAGGAAGCCTGTTTGAAAATAACATTATCAATTGAACACAGGCATTTGCTTCCTTCAGCCTGAGAGAGTTGTGGTTTCCTTATAAACAAAATCAATCTCTCCCCCCTTGCTCGCTCCATTTACCCGGTCATGGTGGATCTCTAGCTGTGTGTTAATTGGCTGGGCCCGATGTGTTGGCATTGATTATTAACCCTTCAGAAAATCCCAGCGGGATGGCTGTGAATGTTGACTAAGATCACACCTCTAATACCTCGCTCAGTCTTCCATGTGCATCTTCTTTATGTGCTTCTTGTAATGGGGACGTTCTTCTGCTCTTTTTCCTGCTTGCTTCCTTTCAATTCACACTTTTTCAGATTGTCAGTCTTATCTTTCACTTATCCTGTTTCTCAGCCTCTCCAAACAAACACAAAATCATTTGTCTGGTTATTATCTTGGAATACACTGGAAGATTGGAGCTACAAGCTGTCACACACTTTATGAACCAACGCACTAAATATCTGAGCCCCATTCTCAAGCCCAGGGTCCTGACATCATGGAAATCTGTACTCATTTGTCTTGTGTTATTGCTGTCATGTGCTTGTCTCTATATTGAATAGCTTACTATTTATTTTAGTTTTTTCCCATTATCTGCCCTGTCATTTTTGCTGTAACAAAATGTCCCCACTGCGAGGCTAATAAAATACTTCTGATTCTGATTTCTAAAAGGGCAAATGAGGCTCCGGGGAAACATTTTCCAAAAATAAAATCTACAGGGCAAAAACAAAATGAGGCTTGACATTGTGTGGTGATCTCAAATGTTGTTGTGTTTGAGCCCTGTAAAACCTGGAGGCAGACATTTAAAGGTAGGAACAGACATAAATACATGCGATTGTTGATTTGTGCAATATTCTTCTGGGAAATGCATTCAGGCTCACTTGTCAGTGTTGTATGAGTTTTGTTTTTGGACATTTAGAATTTATGACACTTTAACTTAACGGCAAAAGGCTCATCTGTTAGTCTATGTGTGTGTATATTGCATGCATTGTGTGTGTGAGATTGATATTGCGGTACAGTAACCGAGCATCTATTAGAGTCGTCACGGTGCCCCAGGGTCCATGGCAGCATCATGTAACCATTATACCTTCAAATAACAGCTTTTAGAATCATTTGGCTGCTCCACTGACTTTGAATGGTAAGAAGGGTGTCTCTTTAAGCCCTACTCAAGGTTTCAAGGTGTTATTGGTCATATGCACAGCATATACAACGTTTATGTTGGCAATGAAAATCTTATATCCCATGCTCCTCCAACAACTCAACATACATGGTGCGAATAAGATAAATAAAATAGTGCAAAAAGAGAGAAGAATATTTACTACAACAACAATAAAGATTTGAGGATGTGAATTATATACATATGTGGAATACATTGAGAGTATTTAAATACTTTACACTGTTGAATGAGGAGGTATGGACAGATGCATATATTACGTATAACAGATGTATATGGCAGATATGTATGATATATATATATGTGCACTATAAACAGATGTGAGTAAACATTCACAGAGCTCAGGAGTTCAGCAGTCTTGTAGCCTGTGGTATAAAACTGTCTCTGAGTCTGGTGGTCTTGGTCCGGATGCTGTGATACCGTCTGCCAGACGGCAGCAGACAGAGCAGATTGTTGCTGGGGTGATTGGGGTCCTTTAATATCCTATCGGCCTTCTTCCTACACCGCTGGGTGTAGAGGTCCTCCATAGATGGCAGCTCCGTCCTGGTGATGTGCTGAGCAGTTTTCACCACCCTCTGTAGAGTCTTACGGTTGAGGGTGGTGCAACTGCCATACCAGGCGGTGATGCAGCCAGTCAGGATACTCTCGATGGTGCACCTGTAGAAGTTGCAGAGTATCCTGGAGTCCATGTTGAACTTCCGCAGCCTGCGGAGGAAGAAGAGCCGCTGTCGAGCCGTCTTGGATATGACCCTGGTGTGATGTGTCCATGTCAGGTCCTCACTGATGTTTACCCCGAGGAACCTGAAGCTGCTGACTCTCTCCACAGGAGTCCCGTCGATGGTGATGGGTGCGTGTGCCTCTCTCTGCCTCTTCCTGTAGTCCACAATCAGCTCCTTTGTTTTGCTGACGTTGAGATGGAGGTTGTTGTCCTGGCACCAAGATGTCAGGGCTCTGACCTCCTCTCTGTACGCCATCTCGTCGTTGTCTGTGATCAGGCCGATGACGGTCGTGTCGTCAGCAAACTTGATGATGGTGTTGGAGCTGTGTGTGGCCACGCAGTCGTGCGTGAACAGGGAGTAGAGGAGAAGGCTCAGCACACAACCCTGAGGAGCTCCGGTGTTGAGGGTCAAGGTGGAGGATGTGATGTTCCCCATCCGCACTGGCTGGGATCTGTCCGTCAGGAAGCTCATGATCCAGTCACAGAGGGCGCTGTTGAGCCCAAGGTCCCTGAGCTTAATGATGAGCTTGGAGGGCACAATGGTGTTGAATGCTGAACTGTAGTCAATGAACAGCATTCTCACATAAGTGTTCCTCCGGTCCAGGTGGGAGAGGGCAGTGTCTTCGCCCCAAGCACCTTTTTTTGTGTGGCTTTGGTGGGTAAGATCTTCTGGGAGAAGTGCGAAGGCTTTGGAGGAGTAAATGTTTTTTTTTTCTGGTTTTCCCTCTGATGTCCTGAGGTTAGGGTGACCAGGTGTCCTGCTTTGACTGTACAGCATTTTCATCATTTGTTCCACACATTTTGCCGATGTCCTGCATTTGATTTAACAGTTGCCCATTTAAAACTTGGCTTTTCCCAAATGTGTTTAGAAAACACAAAAGGGCTATCACCATTATCTGTGTCAGATGTCAATCAATCAACAGAGAAATGTATTTGCTTATTGGTGCAGCCAGGGTGGGCGACTCCCAGAGAGTTTCTGTGAGATTCACCCGATTTTTTTCCCGATTGCGTACGGAGGTGAATATGTCTTGAAGCGCCGCTTCCCCGAAACTCACAAGAAGCGTCTGGCCCATAAAGAAAATGTCGAGGGGTATAGTGCCTTCATAATATTAAGCCTTGAGCCCCATCTCACAAAATAAGTTTGGCAAAAATGTTTACTGCATATTTGGTAATGTCATAACCTTATGTTGCTATAGTATTTTGAGAACTCAAATGACAAGAAAATCATAGGAATTTTGGAAATAGTTCATTCAACTCAAAATGGATTTTGGGCTTGTAGTGGCTCATTTTGTTAGTGTCGGGATGCTTAAAGTCAGAGACTATGTTGTATCATGTGCGTCATCTCCTTGTCTTAAAATGCTCCGTCCCCATTCATTTGTATCTTTTGTTTTCATAAAGAATCTCTTTTAAAGGATTGATGATTTGCCACGTCTCGCCCTCATTTTAGAACTTTGTTTAATCACTCCTACATCATTCATTTTTACAAACCAAGGCTATTATTATAATCTTGTGATATTAAAATGCACAATACATTTTTCTCGAATTGAGTGTAATAGCCGCCTTTGAAAACATTTTGGAATGTTTGGTTCTTTCATTAATGAGTATTTATATTAGAGCATCAGACAACATTTGGATGTATTTTATGAGCACGCAGATCTGAGCTGAATGCATAATTAGCCGTTGCCTAAGTAAATCAAACAATTTCACCCACATTATCAGTTAAAATTAACACGTAAGGCAAATCTAGGCTGCATGTTTATGTCTTCATTTTTTACCCATGAAATGTGCAGTATTATGTGTGTTTGTTAACCAGCTTGCATTGGAATAGCATACTGTAGGAACCACCATTCTCATTAAAACTAAATAATAGCTAGCAAAGCAGCGGGTGGGCATGGTAACGATCTTGCTTCACAAATCAAAACAATTTAATGAGTAACAAAGGGGTGATCAACCCACACTAAGAACATACAATTTAGTTTCTGGATCTCACTAATGTATTCTGATTAAAACAAGATAATACCTGAATAACTGGAGTGACTTGACTTAACAACACTCACTCAACAAAGTGGTTTCCCTGTAATTATACACAGATTGACAGGAACACCTTTCAGGTCAAAAAAAGGCCTATTGATCTTACACCCTATATATAATATTTCACGGGGGCACTACACTTGCTCAAATGTATATGAAAGTTAGCTTAACATGTTAGCCTTGAATGTGTGTTAATGTTAGCTTCAAATATTAGCTTGGAATGAGTGGGAATGTTAGCTTCATTGAGCAGGTGGCTCGATGTGAATGACCATTTGTATATGTAGCCTACAAGTAAAAATGTGATAAATGGCTGGTCAAATGAAATCCTTTTACCATTCCATGAACAAGGAAACGGCTGTTGTTAGTACATGTCTAAAACTACAGCAGGACAGTTGAGTGTTGATTTAAACTGCTATTTTTAGTTGAAGAAGTGAACTTTAGATAATATTTTTGGAAGCTTACCAGGAACAAACAGGCTTGGCGATGAACGAACAACACTTCAACACACAGCTAATGGATTCTGTGTTCTTACGAGTATGAGGTACTACTAAGTTGCAAACGCTCTGCTATGCATTTTTACACCACAAAGGATTGCACTGTTTATGACGCATTGTATTTTCTACTGTACAAACATTGTTCACATAGTTTTGTAGTTGGTAGTGCCTCTGCTTTGCCCGCAAGTGACTGCACCACAGAAGTCAGCTCGACTTACTATTGCTACATCATTGTTATTTTACAAAGAAACCAGTTACACTTAAATGGGCCATATTGCATCCACTTTAGGTTTGTACATGTATTTAGTACCTCTACTGTGACATACTTACAGGCTTTAATGTTCAAAAGGTCTATATTTCTCTCCCAGAAAATGGACCTCAGGCCACTAGCTAGTTTGAAAGTGATGGACATTGTAAGTGCTCACAGTTTTTCAGCGGGAAGCCACTCCAAAAGCTTTTTCCAATATCTGTGTTTGGTTTTATCTAAATCTCATTTAGAAAACGCACTGTAACCCTGAAATGACCTCAACATTACACGGACAAGCTGCATGTGAGAACACAAATGTCCATATTTGTTAAATTATGCATAAATCACACTTCACTTCGCCAGGGCTCTAGTATAAAGTCTGTGCAAGGTCTGAATGAGACTACAGTATGTGTGATTTCATCTTTGATGTTATTTTGTCGCAGTTGGTGTGAAACTTGAGAAAAACTAACAACCATGAGTGAATAAGAAGGGTCATGAAAATAAAAACACCAACAACAAAGTTTAGCTTGAGAGACAATGAGATTCGGGAGTGTGTGGCTGTAACGGACGAGACCCCAATCTTCAGACAAATTTAAGTAACAGCAGGAGACTTGATTGTTAATGACCAAATTACAAACAGGCGCCAAACCCAGGCGCCATCAATTGATTACAACAGACACACAAACTATAAAAAAATAGACACCATGGGCCGCCGGACACCCAAGTGGTTGACATTGGGTGTCCGCTGCCAAGGAGATGCGGGTTTGACTCCTGAGCCTAAGGAATCTCTTCCTTCCCCTCCGTTTTTAAAATAAAGGCACTCTCTTGTCCCCAAGAAAATAGAGATGATATTCTTCCTTTTATTGCTCTTTTTTCCAGCCCAGCTTTTTGAGTTAATTATTTCCGTATTCCTGTTGTACAATTAATTGACGAGATAACTGTGTATCCCTTTTAGGTCTACGGTCTGTATGCTTTGATAAAAAGGTTGCACATTACTTGTTTGCTGATAGTCAAGCAGTTTATAAATGAGCCTCTGACAGAGAAGCATCAGATGCATGACAAAGTGCACTATTGTAGGGAAGATAAGCATGGCCAATGTGGTTAGTATGTATTTTTTAAATGTCTTTTTTGTCTCCTCACAACCATTTTAATTACATTTTTGTGGTATGAAGCAAAGTTTAACCACAAAGTCACAAGCATGGTTCTAGACTTTAATTCCCGTTTGTAAAATATTTTCTCTTGAACTGAATACCGCCCATGGATGGGCCATTCTGCTTCAAATAACCATGGGGATCTGTTGCAGGCATTCCAAGGCTAAACTCGGGGGAAGTAAAACAAATGGCAAATTCCTCCGAAAATTCCTCTAAACTCCAAATAAGTATTGCGTTATTAGGCAGATATATTGGAGGTATATACCGTGTATATATGAGTCAATATCACTATAAAGTGCCTTTGGTGTCCTCATCAGAATCACCCAGTCATCATGAAAATGTAGCAGAATAATAAAACTCTGGGGTCTTATTATAAATGGCCAAACATTTACACACATATCAGTACAATGATAAGTCTCTTGAAATGTGCTTTCTTCATTTTATAGCTTTTTGTTTCATTGGATGTACGTGTTTTTGGCATGTCCCACACACTGCTCTACTGACTACAGTGTATGTAATAAGTGGTTAAATGAGACTAAATAAAAAAAAACATATATGATTTTGTTGTCCACAACAAGTTATTTGATAAAATGAGTCATTTTGATCATGCATATTTATTTTCATAATAATATTAAACATTTTGCGCGTGTCCCTGAAAATGCTGTCCACCCTGTCATTAAGGGGTAATGGCCCCTTTAAGAGACCCCCTTATGTCTTAAGTGACATCACTACCATCATTTTGTCATTCTTCAATGGAGGCTGAAGCAGTGGCTTGTTGCAGAGTAAGTATTTACACTTATATTTTGTAATTTTCATCATATTATGTCTGTAGTTGGATGTAGTCAAGCTTAACATGTCCACCCTGTCATAGTGAAATATCAATTAATATAAAAACCTCTCAGAAATTCAACATATATTTGTAAAACAGTGCAAAGTCACCTTGCTAACTAAATCATGTTGCTAACTGAAGGTCAACCATGTGCTCATTAAATGCTAACATTAGCCAAAAATGTCCACCCTGTCATTGTCCACCCTGTCATCAAGCCTTCCATGACAGGGTGGACAAGGTTCATGACAGGGTGGACATGCGCATAGTTTATGCTGATAAATGTGTGTAATAGCTGTTGTAATATGTATATTATTATTATTATATTATATTACAACACTTAAACAGTCAATTAATGTGTGTTCGGGAACATTTTGAATTGTCTTTTAGAAAATAATGAGTTCAAAAGGTGCTGAGATAGCAAGGAGATATCGGGAGCGTCGTGATGCTGACCCGGACAGAAGAACACAGTACCTTGAGAAAGAGAGGGACAAATGGACTAAAGACAGAGAGACTGGAAAGAAGAAGGGTATCAGTGAGCTCAGTGAGAGAGAGAAAAGGGCAAAAAGGAAGAAATGGAGTGAGGCAAAAAAGCAAGCGAGAGCCAGAAATAGGGCCAGTGCTTTGCTACAGTCAGAGACTCCACCTGACTCCCCTGCAGTTCCTGAAACTCCTGAAAATCAGCCTCAGCCAGGGCCCTCCAGGTTAGATCATTAGAAGTTTGGCTGATGACTTATTAGAAAGTTTAGATGTATTTGAAGGACAATTATCAACTGTTTATGTCACCAAAAAAGGACATATTGATAACTAACTCTCTAAAATCATAAAAATCCTTACAAATATTTTGTGTTTCAGGCAACGGCGTCAAGGGGAAAGTATTCGAAGGAGTTCAAAGAGGAAACTGAAAAAACAGATTGAAATATTGGAGGCAAAGCTTGCAAAAGAGAAAACCAAAACTGAAAAATATAAGAAGAGGTTCCATAGGGCCATGAAAGAAAGTGTATCACCACGTGCAAAAGTAAATTCATTGTTGGGACGTCAAAAAGTGAATTCACCCATCAAAAGAGCTCTTCTTTTCCATACATCCTTGATTGAAGACATTAGAACTAAATATGCAAATGCCAAAACAGACAGAGAGAAGCAGTTGATAGCAAAAGTGGTCAGTGGGAACATTCTGTCGTTAATTACGACAATGAGGCTTACCCAGGTGTCATCATGGATGCAGAAGGGCACAGTGTAAGAGTCAAGTGTATGCACCGAAATGGCACAAACAAATTCCATTGGCCAAGTCTCCGGGAGGACATCTGTTGGTACCATGACTGGCAGATACTTTGCCTTATACCGGAACCACAGGCTCTGAACAAACGCTCTGTTCAAATTGAGGCGTCTGCTTGGAATTATGTGCAACAGCACCTTCAGATTTGAGCCATGTCTCTGCTGAGTAACATGCTGTAAGGTTTCAAAGTTCAACCGTTCTCCAGTTAACATTTTTGTTCTTCTTGTTCTACTGTTAAATGTGTGCAAAATGATTTGATAAGTTCAACAATAGAAGGCCATATTAATGTTGTATTTACATAATTTACCTTAGATTTATTGCATTTACGAGGCCATTCCATGACATTTCACAACATGTCCACCCTGTGTGCCCAAGGTCCACCCTGTCATGTCATTGTCCACCCTGTCATTTTCATGTTTTATGAAAATAAATACATTATTTTCACAAGTTAGCAAAAGCTTTTGTGTGATTCCTTAATAAACAAATGAGGGCCAAATAGTGTTGGTTGGAAGTTTGACCAGATATCTTTGTTGTTAGATTTTATTTAGAACATAAAGTGCAACTCTCGCAGATTTTATAGAGAAACAAACAGTTTGCCATCATTTCATTATTATCCAAATACTTTTCTAATTAACTAAAATATATTGTTGAGAAAGGGACTAAATAGCTTTCTGCAAATGTACATTTTATAATCACTATTTAATTACAATGTATTTACTTTACTTTGAATATGTCCATGACAGGGTGGACATATGTTGCCGTTTGCATGTACTTTGTCTGCTTGCAGTTCATTTATAAAAAAGTGTTGGAGCTTGACCAACATGCATTTCTAACAGCACAACATCTACTTCATAAAATGAATATGAAATTCAATGGAAAACTCAGCTTTTTTTTTTGGAAATGGGTAAGTCTCAAAGGCACCTTATGGTGATATTGACTCATATATTTGTTTATATATAGACTTGGCTTGCCTCACAATATTGATTGAAAATTATTAGATTGCATGCCAATGGTGGGAGCTTTAGCGACAGCAATGTCACTTAAAATGTTACTGCCCTACTACCACCATCTGTTCACATTTTCTTTTCAATTAACCAGTCTTTAAACAATTCCAGCACAGCCTATACCATGTTCCTGATATTATTTACTTCCTGTCTGTCTTTTTCTGCTAATTTATCTGAACTTCTTTCCTTTTCTTGTGATCTTTTTCTTTTCTTCACTGAGGACAGTTTGTTGTCCACACCTGATGTTGAATTTACCGTACTTCTCTCTGTGGATTGGTACGACCTCACACACTGTAATCTTTTGATCAGATCTTCGAACCTCTGTTGTGCTTAGCCGCGGTTTGTTAGCAAAAGTTGGAAATGTTTGCACCAACCTTGTTCAAATTGACCAATCAGCATGTAGAATTCAACCAAGCCATGTAAAAACAGAATAAGGAAGAATGTCAAACACGCAACTCAAGGGAACACAGCCTTTGAGTTTCGTCATGCTGAGACTTCTATCTGCTAATAAAGTCTAGTCGGATATATTTTTTGGGGAATGTTTAGCAGATTGATGTTTCACTATCCAGCACTGAATAAAACCTGAACTGGACATAAAGAAAGAGTATCCTAACCAAAGGAAAACCGAGGGATCCACTTTAGCTTCTTATACTCATAAATACCAGAATTTACAGAACTTCCACATATTTCTTGTTTTTTTTCCTAATCAAATTCCAGTTTAATATCAATAGATGTGGGGTTAATTTCTATCTTTAAAACCATCACAACCATGAGCGTGTTCTCCTCAGATAGGCAAGAAAAGACCATTGTAAAGGAGATCTGCTTCTTCCTTTATACATCATTGATCCTTCATATATGCCTTATCCAACTCTCTGCAGTCCCCCCTTTAGCATGCTGCACATGTTCGTAATTGTGTATGGTTCAGTATCATGGGCTTTAATAGCTTCATGAAAGTTGTAATCCTCCCTCTGCACCAGCATTGATCCATGCGTAAAGGTTTGTGTGTTTAAATCCCTCATATCACACACTCATGCAGTGAACACACTAGCACACACTAGAAGATATTCAATAAAAGACATAGAAAAATTCCAAGAAAATTCTCACTCGAGTTAAAGTACAATTACCAGTCCCTCCAGGATTTCGAAGGCCTTTTTTGAGATTGTTGCGGCCTAAAATGCCTGATGTTGCGATGAAAAGTTGCGGCGTTTTTTAGGCTTTTGTTGCGATTAATGTGCGAGAGGAGGTGAAAGTTGCGATAAAAGTTCTGAAAGTTGTGATTGTGAAGGTTAGTACTGCAATTTTGCTGAGTATTATGTTAAATATTAAGTTAGTACTGAACAAAGACATTAATTAAAAGAATAAAAACACTGAGAAATGGTCCTATAAATAATCTCACCAACATGGCAAATAAAAGATTTGATAGAAGATAGCACAAGTACTGTGTATAGGCAGTCTCTCCTGAATACTAAATTAAATAATAATTATAAACTAATAAAATGAATGGCTCAGCCTTCACATAACAAATAATAATAAAAAAATAAAAACAATCTCAGTTCAACAGAACAGAACAGAACAGAACAGAACAGCATGATGCTGAAGACACCTAAGCAATAGAAAAGAAAATATAATTTTGGCAAAACTTTGGAACCTATTGATTTATTGTATTATGTAAAACAAAAAAAGAAGTAAAGTGCACACAGTCCTTCACTGTAGTAACACACTTTCAGTAACACTATGTAAACACTGACTCCAAATGTAAAAAAGGTGTCTATACATTCATGGTGTCAACACAACACAGTAGAACATACAATGATGAGGTAAAATACCTAGGCCTCATCAAAGTCCTCCTCAAACTCTTCGGCCTCAAACGCTCTACTTGTAAGCTTCTGGTTATGGTACAGAAAGACCAAGGCTTTGAGGTTTTCATTTGTGACTGATCTCCTTCGGCTGGACAACACCAGCTTGTACATGCTGTTGCTGCGCTCAGCATCTGCTGAGTTCACAATGACAGATTTCTACCTTTTGGCCAGGACACTGAGTCCGGGTACTCTCTGCTGAAGTCCATCCCAAAGCACGTCTAGATCCATCACTCCACATGTTGCAGCATGGAAGTCAGCTGGACCAAGGTGTACAAAGTAGGCATCCAGTTCATCTTGAGGCACATCACTGAAGCCTGGGATGGATTTGTAGCTGGACACACTATCACTCATAAATGCAGTGTGATGAGGATCAAAGACCCTGACCTCTTTGAGGAAATTAATGCCAGGTTGTCCATCAGACATAAACTTGCTCAGTTTGTCCTCTGCATTGATGTATGCCTGTTCTACTCTGTTCAGAATCTGCATTTTGATTGCAAAAGATAAATCAAGTCCCTCAAAGTATTATTCACATGCTTCATAGCTGAGATCTGTGTTGGCCTCTAAATGCATATGCAGATCCTCCAGGTAGTCAAGGACTTTATGTGACTATAGGACGTCTGCTCTGGAAGATGTCCAGAAGTCCAATGATCACTCTGCATTTATCTGCCAGGATGCTGATCTGGACCTGTAGACTTTGAGCCATATTTGGATCCTGTAGCATTTCATGGAGTCTCTCCACTGACAGAGGTGTGGCTTTTCCACAAGTCTTTGAATAGAAAAACAAATGAGTCAAAATTGTGTTCAGACAATCAATTAAAAACACAAACAGCATTTGATTTTATCATTTTGCATATGTGTTGGTCTGTATGTCTTTGGTGGAATTGAAATGTATGTTTGAAATGTGTATTTGTAATACTGTATTATCAGCAAAGAGAGTGCCACTTCCATCAATTTCCTTCTCAATAAACTCTTTGTACAGTCCGAAGTGCTCTGAATGGTATTGTACAGCAATGAACCATGAGTTCCATCGCGTCACACATGGATTTGGAGCCATGGTTGTTTTCCTTCCTGATGGCAGATTTGTTGTCATGAATTGAAGGTATCTTCTTTTGCATGAGCCAGCATTGAAGAACATTTGCGAGAAACTCAGCATGAATGAATGCAACTGATCAAAAGGTCTCTTAAAGGCACCTCCTATCAGGTTCATGATATGAGCCATGCACGTTATGTGCTCTGCATTGGGGAATAAGGACTTCAACGCAGCAGTATAGGCCTTCTTCATATACGCTGCATTATCAGTGTTAAACACTATGACATCATCATTATCAATGCTGTACTCTTGAAGACACTTCACAACAACCATAGACACAGTGGAGTGGTTACACTGCTCAAGGAACACTGTCTGCAAGGTATGCCAAAATTATTCCAGAGTCATCCTTCTCCAGTGGTGCAATTAGAAAGTTCAGTACACATCTGCCCTCTACATATGGTGTTTCGTCAAAAATGACTGCAACAGGCTTTTTGTCAAAATTAGTCTTAAGAGCTTCTTTCTCCTTTAGGTAGACTTCACCCAAGTATTTCTCCTGGAGCTGGTGGTTCCCAGGAATTGCTCCACCTTTGACAATCTTCTCATTGAGGAATTTCCTCAAAGATGGGTGGTCACTCTTCGAGAGTGGAATGTTTACAGCTGTGGATGTGGCTACCCAATCTTGACAGATCTAAGGGCATAAGGGAATACAAAAAAATCAATACAAGATATTTATTTTCATTATCACCCTGTCCAAATCCACATTCATCTCATTCTCATTCAATATCATTCATCATATTTTCATTTATTTAAAAGAAGTTACTTGTTAATACACACACTTACATGCATTATGGAATAAATAAAGTAGCCCATCTATCTATCTCTCAAACACATGTGCAAACATATAGATGTCTATTGACATAATGACCATAGTTTAATCCTGCTCATGATAGCACACAACTGTCTGCTAGTTTATGTTTCTTTGCTGTCTATTGTTATACTACTGTATACTTTCCATGTGTTTAGTCCTGCTCTTGATAGCACACAACTGTCTGCTAGTTTCTGTTTCTTTATTGTCTTGTTATAGCCTACTACTGTGTAGGCTAATATAACCTACCCTGGCAACAAGAGAGACAGGGTGAGAGACAGCGAGAGGGATAGGCTATATGCAAACAAGCAAGCAAAACAGTGTGACTACATGATAATCTATACAAACTTTACCACTAGCCATGCATATTTAAAATAACTCACCTTGATTCTTTCTGCGCTGGCAACTGACTTGGATGCAACAGCCTGTGTCATAGCGATCTGCTTCGTTGTCTGACGTCCTGCATGGAGTTCTGCAGTACTGTAGTTATATTTTGCGGTGGCAAAATGCTTGTCAAGGGAAGATTTCCACTTATGTTCCACCACAATGTTGCATGCAGTGCAAAATAATTTCCCCCCACTTTCATGTAGAATGCCTGGATACTGCTGCGTGCGATCTTTCGCAGTTATTTTGGTCGGCAAGTGTGAAACGTTGGACGCGTACATGCTGCATTTCTTGACAGGGTATCTGCATATTTTTTAAGTACACATTTAATGACTTTTAAGACCTTTTTAAGACCTCTTAAAGGAAAAAAAATAATGCCAAATACTATTTTTTTTCTTGCATTTGAATAACGTGAAATATTCTGTGCACATTACCCAAAATGAGTGGCTTCGCATTAACACAAAAAAACAATTGTATGGCAGTAGACGACGGAAACCAATGTCCCCCTGCATTCACCATCACTCCCCACTGTAGAGACAACAGAACACTCGGGGCCGTAATTTAAAAGATTGCGCAATGCGCAAACACCGTCACACACTTACTGAAGCTAATTTAATAACGTGCGCATACCCCTACCAGCAAATATGGGCATTAGCAAAATTAGCTAAATGTACGTGCGCATGTTATTAAATTATCTTTAATAAGTGCGTGAGGGTGTTTGCTCATTGTGCAATCTTTTAAACTAGGGCCCTCAGTCACTACAACTGACTCAATTTGTTCAAGAAAAGTGCAGCGGGCGAACATTAGAGGGCACTGTAAAAACAATTTAACACTCACGACATCTAACATGTCAATTTGTGAAATGTGCAAAGAAAAGTGCGACAAGTGTATTTTTCTTTCAGAAAACTGTTTGACCGCCCACTCATGAATCACTCAGTTGTCGCAGCTCAGCAGCGTGCTTCTCAATGTCAGTATCTAGGACTAGCAACTGCTCTTGCTTTTCCATTGCTCGTCTCCTCAGTACATTGGAGTTGGTGATGAGTGTTGCCATCTTGGTCCCTGCAGAATTCTCCGCAAAGGTGTCTGCGTCCTTTTGGAGACTTGCGCAAACATCCTGGATTGATTTTCTCCTCTTCAAGGCTCTTCAAGGCTCTCTTCAACATTCTTTCTCTTAAGCTTTTTGCTCACCCCTTTCCCTGTTGCTTTTTTCCTCATCCAGGTAAGCTCTGTACCTGGTGCGTGCAGTTGCACAGTAGTTCAGCATCTATTTTGTAAGGGCCACTTTGGTCACTGCGCCATACACTCTGACATGGTCACAGACCAGTCTCAATAACGGTTTCCTCTGCTATGTTGCATGTTTCCACCTATTTATTGACTGAAAACCCCCGTTCGACTTCTGCTTGCCCATGGGACAAGAGCAGCAACTTCTTGCAAAAATTCCAGAGCTAAGGGTAAGAAGGGCTGATGTGTTGATGTAAAAACACATCAACTCTGGAGCCTTGGTCTTGAGGACTGAAGGACATGAAGTGAACAGCTTTGGCCTTGTTGAACAAGAAGGTCTTAAACTGTTATGAAATCACATCTACTGCAATTAGATGCAGATATATATATATATATGTGTTTTTTTATTTCACACAATATCAATGTAACATGTGTACCATCATTTGAATTCAATGTCAGTCAAATGTCAGCACTCAGTGTGTAGCCAATCAAATCACACTAACATGGATATGCTGACTAAGTGAATACTCCCTGTCAACCTAAGGGACTTGGTGTAGGAAAGACAATGCCAATTTGTCAAGATAGTGTTAAAATCAACAATTAGCCATGTTCTAGATAAAAATGAAGACCGAAAATATAATTAAACAATAATAGTCTATTCCACTCTATTCTTATTCCTATAATTTACCAGCAGATATCCCACCTGCCAACTGATTATCCTGCACAAACTTCTGGATGAGACACCTCATTTTCTGGAGGCACTCATCTGGCTTGGAGTACATTGTGTTTGGATCCAAACACATCATGTTTAGTACTACGGAGTACTTCAGAGGACACTTATCCAGAGCCTTCTTGCAGATGCTTGAGAGGGCAATCTCACAGTCTTTCTTAAACTGCAACACACCAAACTCGCTTACACTGCTTTTGGCCCCTGACAAAAAAAAAGTAGTTTGTCAAATCTCCAGAATAACTACACATATACTCAGCAGTTGGTTAACAAACTACAGGTACAACATTTCAAATTAGTCACGCATCTTTGACTTCACATCACATTGCCTGAACATCCCTCAACACATGTCATTATTGATTTGCTCTGATGACTAAAAGGCATGAATATGGATGTCCCTCCTTGAAGGCAGCTGCTGCACCCATACCGATGTCAACCTCCTTTGGACTGACCCAAAGCTTCTGGTCTGTGACGTCAAGCCTCACAAGCTTGTATGGAGTAACGGCCAGGGCATCTCGCTTCATGAATTATTTGAGAAGACTGAAAACAGAATTAAATTTAAAGCAAGTTGAGTGAGTTTGTGTGTGTGAGTGGTTGTATCGTTAGTGGAGAATGTATGGTTTGTGGGTGCATGTGTGTGTTGCAGCTTTTAAAAGGTGCTGTATAATTAAAGTTTATTATTAGTATTATTTTGAATAATTACCCTGATCAAATCCTCCAGGTCTTTCCAGATGAAGGGCATCATTGGAACATCCGTCTGCTATTTTGTCAGAAAAGGTTGGAAGACTCTCGAAATGGCCATGAAAAAATGGAACTTGGGCAGAAGAAGGGCATCCATTTGGGCCTCAGAGATGGTGTCAAATGATGATGAACCTAGGTTGGGAAGCTTCTTCGTTATGACCAGGTCCACGTACTTGACAATGGAGAGCCAAATGTGTACTGCTCTTTCGGCGGCTGGCACGTTTTCAAGTCACCGATGGCCACAGAAAGGTAAAGGGAAGGTTGAGGATTCTGTTGCTGAACTGAAGTCCTCTCTTCTTGCTGGTACACAATTGAAGACAGTGTAGGGCTCTGAGCACTTTCTCCACCTTCCATAATGCAAAACCACTCTTGAAAGAGTTGTGGAGGGTATGAAGGCCACAACTTCACAAAATTTCGAGTTGAGCCCCAGCAAATAGCTCGCAGTGCTCTTTTTGGAGGAGTTCCACACATTTCCAATTAACATGGGGTCCATCCATCGACAAGGAGACCATGTTCTTCAGCTTGAGTTCCTTTGTGCACTCCTGAAAATTTGAAAAATAAAATAAAAAACAGCCAAATTATTTCTGATACAATGATGACAAGCATGTACACACTTTAATATGTTGTGTTATCCATTTATATATTCCCTAATCTCTTTTATATTATTCTAGATGTGTTGCTTTTTGGTCCTTTTAGGGTGAGCAAAAAAGCAAAAAGCAAGAGTTCCTTTTACGGAAATTGCCAGGCAATATCATTCTTATTATAAGCTAATAAGTCTAAGTCTAACATAATAGTAACAGAAAGCATGAAAAGGAATAAAAAAGCAGTTTGAACAAAATCAGTTTTGTCTAAATAGTCAAGGATCTGTCTAGTTTTTACTGCATTGCTCACTAGGCTTACCTTGAAATGTTCCAACAAGTCTTGTGCTGTTGAATGGCCCAGGAATTGTGATCCAAAGAAAAGGGATTGAACGTGGGTGCCAGTCTCATCGGTTGCACAGTGTCTTACATGCAGGTCTAGTTGTTTATTCTTGGTGGTCCTGTTCACGCTTTCGTCAAACATAATGACAAACAAATCTTCGTTTACACTTGAGATGAGCTCCTTTTTTATGTAAGGAGCTATTCGGAACCGCACAAGTTACGCGGTTTTGTCCCGTCCACAAGTGAAAGTATTAGCACTTTCGGAATCGGGAAACATTTCACGGAAGACTGTGTGAATGATGTCGTTTGAGGTGTATGACTGGTGACCACTAAATGTGTGAAAAACCCACAGCACTTCTGCCTTCAACTCGGCTGTGGGTGAAAACGAGTAGAATGGTGTCTGACTGGAAGTGGGCCCTGAAGACTTCGCCAGAGTGGATATATTAGTTATAACAGCCAACCTAGAAGTAGCGCCAGCGAACGACTCTATGGGCATTTACTCCTTTGAATACCAGCATAGCGCTTGTGTTTTTCTGATCTCATGTGCAAATCTAGTGCTTTGCACCCCATTGAGCCAAGTTCTAAAGTTTTTCGGCAAAGTTAGCATCGTGCCTCATAGGAGCTGGACGGTTTCAGCCAGCCACGATACTTGTCGTCCTCCAACCACTTATCCTTAAATTTGCATTTACCCATTGTTAACCTCTGTGTTGTGTTCCTTTTTTCCGCGGCAGCTGGATAACTACATTCTTCTTCTATGTTAAATGCAGATCACAGTTATACAAGGCATTCTACCGCCACCTACTAAGCGGAGTGTGCACTAGCCTACCTATTTCACGTCAAAAAAACAAATAGGTATTGGACGTTGCAGGACATAAAACAATGTTACCGGTAAAATAAACCATACACATTTAGCTAAAAATAGACACACTCATTCATTCTGCCCTAGGCAAAATGTAATACCTCCCCTCCTAAAATTCCAGACCTTTTAAGACATTTTTAGACCTTGAATATCAAAGACAAAATGTAAGACTTTTAAGACTTTTTTAAGGATCTGTGGGGACCGTACTTGAATCTCTTGAACTAGTAAACACGGAAGTAAGGCAGAAGGTAGTTTGTCAACGTCAGTTCAAGGCGACGCGAATGATTGGTCAAATTTGCGGGAAAGTTGCGATGATTGGTTAAAATTGCAACACCGCCCTGAACTCGCGGGGATTGGTTGATGTTGCGTTGAAGTTGCAAATCACAACATCGCAAAATCCTGGAGGGTATGAATTACTGTCAAATATACAAAGTACTTAAGTAACATTTTTATTGAAAAGTAAAAGTCAGTCAGTTACTTTGAGATAACATATAGTGTGTTGGATGGGAGACTTTCATGTTCACAGACTACACTTTGCAGCTAACGCATCCCCTATTAGTCATAAATAGCATCCTTAGAATATACCAAAAAAGACAAAACATACAAAAATGACTAATAATTTATGAAAAGGGCTGTGACACGGCACATGCAACAAACACTATTAAAGGTCCCCTATTATGCAAAATGCACTTTTTAATGTATTTTTTACATAAATATGTGTCCCTGGTGTGTAAGGAGACTCAGAAAGTGTCAGAAAATACAACCCACTCTCTTTTCCTCCTTACCCACATCTCTAAAAATGGCAGTACAAACTGATCCAGATTTGCTTCCATTATGACGTCATAACCGAAATGTGGGCTGGCTTTACATTGAACTCCTAGCAACGTCGTGCCCACGTGACACATCCCAACCTATCGTCCGCAATATACAGTCGCGAGCTGAATCCACTCCTCAGCACTTCTGTGTGTTCAGCAGGATGACTGCAGGAGAGACTTAGAGTTGTTGTTGTATATAATATAAAGTCTCTGTTCTAGTGGTAAACACTGAGAAGGGTTTCAGAAATAATGCTTGATGTGGTTTGGAACATAATATGGCATTTAATCATGGCAGCGTTTAGCTGAGTTTCTCCTTTAGAAACGTCTGTCTTCAGACAAAGAGCTGCATGACGCTCCAAAGGGGCGCGGCCAGCTTCAGCTCAGCTCAAATTTAAAGCGACAGTCACAGATTCAGCACTTCAGGAACAGGGCTGAAATTGAGGGGTATGAGGCATGCTGCAATGGGGGATCTGTTTGGTATTTTGAACAAAACACTTCACAGACATGTTTTGTATAGATATTGTCCTACAATATATTGTTCAAATACAGCATAATAGGAGACCTTGAAGCTACATATTACATTTCCTGCCAATCCTTTAAAAATAATGGCAGAATTGACGTAAGGCAAACTTCAACGGGATGTATAGACAACATAAAGATAGTGGATAAAACCAAAGGTACACATATTAAAGCAAAAAGAAAGTTAGAATTAACAGCCAATCCAGCTTTAATTGTTGATTTACTAACCTGTTGAACTGTATTCTGTGAGTTTATCACTCACAGAATCCTTCACATCCTTCACAATCTGCTCTAGCACAATCTCTTACTCATTTATTCTGAAGGCATAATACACCAATTGACTCTGCTTCTCCGTCCCGTTCAAACCAGTCCATTCAGCCCATATTTCCCACTGCATTCTTCAAAGTTATCAGATATGTTGAGATGCATGAGTTCTGTCAAAAACAGCAGGAAGGTTTGTCACACCTTAATGAAGGTGAATCACTTTCTAAGTGAATATAGAAATGTTTTAGCTAGACCCAGCATTAGGGGTGGCACGGATCACAAAACTCACGGTTCACGGTGTATCACGGTTTGAGGTCCACGGTTTACGGTTTTGTACGGTTCTTGGTGTTTTTTTTACTTTTTTATCGTAGCCCCATAATACACGCCGTTACACCAGTGGAACACTGTAATAGTCACTGAAAAGATTTTACTACCACAGCACAACACTTCTATGACATTACACAGTGCCTTTAGCAATGCATTACAACTTGGTCCTTGCCATTCTGGTAACAGCCAGTTTATAACAGGAGCCCTGTCTCTGAGAATATTCTTAGGCAGATGCTATTACTAACCATAGTTTAGGATACAGCATTTAAAAGGGTATAAAATTATAGTTATAATGTAACAATAATGCACAAACTTGAATTTCAATTGACTCTAAGCACACTGTTTTAACAATCTCAGAAAGGTAGTATTTTGATAGAGCAAGAGGGAAGACATGTATGATTTCAACATGTTTTACTTTATTACTCAAAATAAGTGTCAGGAATGTTTGCTGTCCTTTGAACAGGCAAACACAATTGCCTATGAGAACATGAGGCCGTAAACATAATATGAGCCCACCATCCAACCAGCCTAACAGAAAACAAAATCAACAACTCTTCTAATCCCTGAGAGTGAGGATGTATTTTTTTCACTTGAAATTAAAGTGCAATGCTTTGAAACTATGGCTGGATTTGGTATCTAAACTTAAAGTGCCAGTGCCACTGTTATATTAAACAAAATTTCGACAAAGTACACACAGACACAATCAGTATAAAATATTAGCATAGAACCAAACACTGAAACTGAATTCAAAAACAGCCTCCCCTTTTCACTTAATTCTCAATCTCTTATGCTGTAAAATGATTCCAACTTTTCTGCAATGACGCAACGAATGGCTGCTTTGCAGTTACAACGTCTGCCACGTGAAAAACATCTCCGCCAATATCACAGTGCAGCTGACAGCCAGGTCACTTTGCAACTTTTGCTCAGCAGGATACGCGGTAGGCTTACCAGAGGGTTTTTATAAAATAGCCTGTTCTACTGTGTAACTGATGAAGGTTTCAGAAATAATGCTGTTGGGACAAGGCTTTAATCGGCATTCTTCCCTGTGTTTCGCCTTTAGAAAAACGTGCTTTTGGAAAGACTCATCGCTAAGTGTGGCCTGTCTTCATTGGCGCTAATTTAAACGCAGTCGTTAGCACTTCCATGGGGGAATTATGGGTGGGCATGCTAAAACTGTTTGGTAATTTTGAACTAAACATTCCAGACCAGTTTTGTCAAAAGTCTACATGAATTGTCAAATACAGCTAACGGCGGCTACATATTCCTCTATCCCTCCTTTCTAAATGGCAGAATTCTAAGCACTTCACCATGTTAGCCATGTTTTAAACAAGTACACAATCGAAGTTAAATTACAGCATTCCGCTTTATTGTTCGTTCTAATGATATGAACTACGTGGTAACATACGGGCCATTCAGCTACATCACAACTGTCGAAACCGTCTGTAGAAGGCATAAATACACAAATAAATCTGCCTCCGTACCGGTCACAGCCTCACCCACCCTGCATACAAGATCAGATTTTACGGTTTTCGGAGTTTTTTCAACCAAATAATCACGTGCCATGAGTCTAACCCAGCATGCATGTTTGGGCACAGAAAGTACACATTAAATACTATATGTGTTTCATGTATGGCCGCAAGGTTATCCAACAGATGAGTGTTAATTAAGGTGGAGGCAACCTTTCTATAACTTAATTGGAGGTTAAACATAGTGTTTTAATGTTCTCAAATGGGGCATTTAATTTGGTGAATTTACTGTAAAGCAGAATGTAAAGCTTATGTTTATGATACTGAAATGTGTTTTTTCCACTCATTTTTCTCTCTTTTCATGGAAAGTTGTGTCGTATTTGACACCACTACAGCAGCTCAGTATTATTCACACAGCGTTAATGTAATAAAATTCACTCTTCCTGATGAACACATTCCCTTCCATCTAAACACACACAATTTCTCAAGCCGAGAGACAGCTTCCGTTAGCATCAAACTCCTTTCGGAAGCTATTACTTATTCAATTTCCTGACTAAATCTAAATTAATTTGAAATTAAATGTTGCTTCCACTTTGGTGTAATCACTCTTGAGTCTGTCAATTGTGTTCGGCATTTTTCCCCCCGAAACCTGTTCATTAACACATTGATTCACTCTGAATGTGACACTTGCATATACTTTACAAAGTTGTGTGAGTGTAGGCTGGAAGTTGTTTGCATGATTTGAATGTTCTGTATAATTTAAGCCCTGAGGAGCATGTTTTTGCTGCAGCACATGCAATCACATCCCATGTAACACTTAACTCTCTCCTGTGCACTCCAATTATTTGCTGAAGTTACTGCTCACCTTGCTCTGTTTGAAGTCAATGTGTCACCCCAGGGTGATGACAAACATTAGGCATCATGATGAAAAATGTGCTCATGTGCATGCATGCGCTGATATGCAAATGGTTTTTGAAATCATTCTAGCTGCAGGCATTAGAGAGACTTATAGCAATGGAGCTCTTTAATCTTTAAAACGCAATATGTTATGCTGTGTCTTTGTACACCAACACAAGCTATCAATTTCAACCCAACTGCTACTTCCCAACAAAATTTCAAAAAGATGAAAAGTTTTTAATTTAAATATAGTGGGGAAACATCTCTAGAAATGTCTTTGTATACCAAGGTTGTCATCATCCGAAGCTAGGAGGGGTAGACAAATGGAAAGGACATTTAAAGGAAATTAGGTTGTGAGAATAAAAGCACTGACAAGTAACTTTAAAAAGAGAAAATAAAAATGTGTTGCACATCTCTCATAACTGCCACCACCAGTTCAGCTCATCGTACAAATTCCCACAGGAAAAACAATCCCTGATGCTCATTACAAAGTGATTATGACAACATCTGGCACTCAGAACAGTCATAAACACGGTAATATAACCTCTACCAAAATACTTGGGCGAATTTGACTGTTGTTTGTCTTGCATGGTTGTTGCCTTGTAATGCTACAGAAAGGCACTTGTCTGCTTGCACTAAGATCATTTATTGAATTACAATGTCTTAAATTTGTTTTATGGACTTTATGTAGTTGCTCACTGTTGAGCAGTGGTTGGGTCGGTCTATTAATCCACCATTTTGGGAATATTATTTAATGAATTGCGATGACTTTTTGCACAATAATCTTAACGAAAACAAAAATGGAACAGGACAAACTGTTATAAGCTTGGTGATCAATTCAATTTTGATATGCTACTATCTGTAATGAATAGTAACAGATTCAACAGCACGACTCATGGACAAAAGGCTTTAGCGGGGAGAACAGTCTTTGATTTGCAAAGTTCAGTACATGGTAGATCATTCATATCAAACAGACGAGGAGAAGGCAAAAAGGCAGGGTCAGGAAACATAGCAAGATCAAGTAAGACGGAGAATACTAAACACCAGGAAAAAACTGCAGGAACACTTAACACCGAGACACAAAGAGGAACTGGCAACTTGGGGTGTGGGCAACTAGACTATATACATTAGGGCAGAGGGTTATGGGCCCAGGTCAAACTAATAAAGAGGAATACACAGACTAGGAGCACTCAAGGGCATGAAGTGGTGACATTGAAACCAGAAGAAAGGTAAGTCACAAAAATAACTAAAAAGACACTATGACAACAAAGCAAGTTTCCCTGCTGGAGAGGACCTTATAATATCACATCAACATTTCAGGACATCCTCAAATTTTATTATATGCAATATTATATTCAGTTTCATCCTAACTTTCTGTCTGGTTTTGATTGGCACGTGCTAGCTTACTATATTGATCTTTGACAGTAGACATGGTTAAAACTGTACTTGTGAGCATGCTGACATTAGCAATTAGCTCATGGTAATGATGCTAAGTACATCATCACAGATTCACAAAAGTGACTGTACACATTTTTATTGTTTCATGCTCTGTGTCTTATCTAAACAGCTAGTAACCTAATTTAATTAAGACCAACTTTGAGGCTTGTAACCTGTAAAACAATCTTTTCGAGAACCAGCACCTTATAGTGGTGGAGAAGTTTGTGTGCCCCGATGAACCTGGGGGCTGTGTTGTCTGGAACCTTGTGTTCCTGGTAGGGTCTCACATGGCAAATTGGTCTCAGGTAAGGGGCCAGACTAAGATTGGTTCAAAAGACCTCATGGAAAACATACATGAAAGCGAGGATACCCGGCCCGGAGGAAGCCCGGGGTCCCCTTCTGGAGCCAGGCCCAGATGGAGGATTCGTCGGCGAGCGTCTGGTGACCGGGTTTGCCACGGAGCTGGGCTGGGCACAGCCCGAATAAGCAACGTGGGCAACACCTCCGCTTCTCTGTCCCGCGGGCCAACCACCTACGGGAAACAGAGATGGGGTTGGGTGCGCTGCCAGAAGGGTGGCAGTGAAAGCAGAGGGTCTCGACGGACCAGACCCGGGCGGCAGAAGCTGGCTTTGGGGACTTGGAATGTCACCTCTCTGGGGGGGGAGGAGCCGGAGCTTATGGGGGAGGTGGAGCATTACCAGTTGGATCTGGTGGGGCTCACCTCTACGCACAGCGTCGGCTCTGGAACCTTACTTCTGGATAGGGGTTGGACTCTATTCTTCTCCGGAGTTGCCCAAGGTGTGAGGCGCCGAGCGGGTGTGGGGATACTCACAAGCCCCCGGTTGAGTGCCGCTTTGTTGAACTTTACTCCAGTGGACGAGAGGGTCGCCTCCCTACGCCTGCGGGTCATGGGGGGGAAAACTCTTGACTGCTGTGTGTGCTTATGCACCAAACAGCAGTTCAGAGTATTCGGCCTTCTTGGAGACCCTGAAAAGAGTCCTTTATGGGGCTCCTGAAGGGGACTCCTTAGTCTTGCTGGGAGACTTCAACGCAAACATTGGCAATGATGGAGACACTTGGAGGGGAGTGTTTGGGAGGAACGCCCCCCCCCCGTCTGAACTGGAGTGGTGGTTTGTTAATGGACTTCTGTGCTAGTCATGGATTGGCAATAAAAAAAAACACCATGTTTGAACATAAGGATGCTCATAAGTGTACGTGGTACCAGAGCACCCTAGGCAGAAGGTCCATGATCGATTTTGTTATCGTATCATCGGACCTGAGGCCGCATGTTTTGGACACTCGGGTGAAGAGAGGGGCGGAGTTGTCAACTGATCACCATCTGGTGGTGAGTTGGGTCGAGTGGCGGGGGAAGCCTCTGGACAGACCTGGTAAGCCCAAACGTGTAGTGCGGGTGAACTGGGAACGTCTGGAGGAGTCCCAAGTCCAGGAGGCCTTCAACTCACACCTCCGGCGGAGGTTTTCAGGCATCCCTGTGGAGGCTGGGGACAATGAACCTGAATGGGTGGTGTTCAAAGCCTTTAATGCCGAAGCTGCGGCGGGGAGCTGTGGTTTCAAGGTCCTAGGTGCCTCAAGGGGCGGCAACTCTTGAACCTCCTGGTGGCCACCGGTGATCAGGGAAGCCGTCCGACTGAAGAAGGAGGCCTTCCGGGATATGTTATCCCTGGGAACTCCTGACGAAGTTGCAAGGGATCGACAGGCCCAAAGGGCAGCAGCCTCAGCCATGGCCGAGGCAAAGCAGCGAGTGTGGGAGAAGTTCGGAGAAGCCATGAGAAGGACTTTCGGTCGGCACCACAGTTGTTCTGGAAAACCGTCCGACACCGCAGGAGGGGGAAGCAGGGAACCATCCAAGCTGTGTACAGTAAGGATGGGACGCTGTTGACCTCAACTGATAGTGTGTTAGGGCGGGGGAAGGAACACTTTGAGGAACTCCTGAACCCAACAACTCCGCTCTCTATGTTAGAGGTGGAGCTGGAGTATGAAGGGGGATCAATTCCAATCTCACGGGGGAAGTCACTGATGTAGTCAAACAACTCCACAGTGGCAAAGCCCCGGGGGTGGATGAGATCCACCCAGAAATGCTGAAGGCACTGGGTGTTGAGGGACTGTCATGGTTGACACGTCTCATCAACATTGCATGGAAGTCGGAAACAGTACCGAAGGAGTGGCAGACCGGGGTGGTGGTCCCCCTTTTTAAAAAGGGGGATCAGAGGGTGTGTGCCAAATACAGAGGCATCACATTACTCAGCCTCCCCGGGAAAGTTTACTCTAAGATGCTGGAAAGGAGGGTCTGACCGATTGTCGAACCTCCGATTGAGGGGGAACAATGCGGATTTCGTCCTGGTTGTGGAACAACGGACCAGCTATTTACTCCTGGGAGCACGCTCATCCGGTCTACATGTGCTTTGTGGATTTGGAGAAGGCGTATGACCGGGTTCACAGGGAGATACTGTGGGAGCTGCTGCGGGATTATGGGGTGAGGGGGTCTCTACTCAGGGCCATCCAGTCTCTGTACTCCCAAAGCGAGAGCTGTGTCCGGGTCCTCGGTAGCACGTCGGACCGATTTCTGGTGAGGGTTGGCCTCCGCCAGGGCTGCGCTTTGTCACCAATCCTGTTTGTGATATTCATGGACAGGATTTCGAGGCGTAGTCGTGGGGGAGGGGGTCTGCAGTTCGGTGGGCTAATTGCACCACTGCTTTTTGCAGATGATGTGGTCCTAATGGCTTCATCAGTCTGTGACCTTCAGCTCTCACCGGATCGGTTCGTGGCCGAGTGTGAAGCGGCTGGGATGAGAATCAGCACCTCCAAATCTGAGGCCATGGTTCTCAGCAGGAAACCGATGGACTGTCCACTCCAGGTAGGGAATGAGGCCTTACCCCAAGTGAAGGAGTTCAAGTATCTCGGGGTCTTGTTTCGAGTGAGGGAACAATGGAGCGTGAGATGGGCCGGAGAATCGGAGCAGCGGGAGCGGTACTGCAGTCGCTTTACCGCACCGTTGTGACAAAAAGAAAGCTAAGCTAGAACACAAAGCTCTCTGTCTACCGGGC
This sequence comes from Eleginops maclovinus, assembly GCF_036324505.1. NCBI lineage: Eukaryota > Metazoa > Chordata > Actinopteri > Perciformes > Eleginopidae > Eleginops > Eleginops maclovinus. The sequence goes on along the minus strand of NC_086357.1, from coordinate 4,840,066 downwards.
CATTTTCGTTCCTACCCTCACCTATGGTCATGAAGGATGGGTCATGACCGAAAGAACGAGTTCGCGGATACAAGCGGCCGAAATGGGATTTCTCCGCAGGGTGGCTGACATCTCCCTTAGGGATAAGGTGAGAAGTTCAGCCATCCGGGAGGGACTCGGAGTAGAACCGCTGCTCCTTCACGTTGAAAGGAGCCAGTTGAGGTGGTTCGGGCACCTAGTGACGATGCCACCTGGGCGCCTCTCTAGGGAGGTGTTCCAGGCACGTCCAGCTGGGAAGAGACAGAGCGGTAGACCTAGGACCAGGTGGAGGGATTATATCTCTTTGCTGGCCTGGGAGCGCCTTGGAATCCCCCAGTCAGAGCTGGCAGATGTGGCCAGGGAAAGAGAAGTTTGGGGCTCTCTGCTGGAGCTGTTACCTCCGCGACCCTGACGGAAAAGTGGGAGAAGATGGATGGATGGAACCTGTAAAAACTCTGACAAGCGCTTGTGTTGGCTAGCTAACAAGCTAGCAACATATGTCTGCGGTTCCAATTTACTTAAGAATACTTAATAAACCATATTACATTAACAGTGTCTTCTTTTTCGGCACCAATACAGTGGTACATTACTTACAGTAAAATGTGAAATACCTACATATAACTTTTATTTGTATAGGGCTGTGTTTACCTCACCTATCGCGCGACTGGTCGCCTAACTTCTGTTCTGAAATCATCAGGTTGCTCATTGTGCATTTTGTTTCGCATTGGGGTGCACTTTCAAACTGAAAACAGCGAGAGTAATTACAGCATTATGTGATATGAGACACAGCGCTAGGTATCATCTGGAACCCCCATTGAGAGTTGCAAGTGGATTGGTTTATCAGTTATGGCATTTCTTTACAGAGTATTTTCTTTAGCAAGGCCTTAACAGTGTATATAGTTTTTATTTTGCTACAGGCTTTTCAAAACTTAAAATGGCTGCTCTGTGGTTTCATATTAATAGACACCTGTTCATTTGCACACTGAATGCCAGTTCCACAGGGGTTTTAGTCAAATACTTAATATATACATTTGCCAGTACCTCATCCACAATCTTGCATCCATTTCAAACACATCAAACAAATTGGATATTTGTGACCTTTCTCTGATTATTGTTGTCAGTTTTCAAAGTGAAATACAGGACAATCTGCAGCTCAATAAAACAGATTATGCCGAATACCTAGGTGGGTTTTATCCATAATATTTTTGTGGTTTCCAACAACAAACTGTTAAATGAGAACTGGGACTTGTGTCTTTTGATAGCTTTCTTTAATTTTAAGACATCTTGTTGGCTTGTAGAACTAGCTCTAAGCCTGTTTCCACTTGTTTCTGAAACTGCTGTGAATACAACACAGCAATGTTTTATTCTGGAGTCATAACCCAGGCCCTTCGGGGGGGAGCACTAGATGGATGGGATGACTGGATTACGGGGTAACTGCAGCTACAGTATCATGGCTGCTGTTACAATTTGTAGCGTCCTAGCAATATGTTTGTGTGGCTCTGGCTGGAGGGCGAAGATTCATGGCCAAAGCATGACTGTGTGTTTATTGCTGGGTCTCACAGGGCACTACACACTGGGCTGTGGGGGCATGGCTATCAGTCAGTGTGACACGCACACAAACATAGACAAATGTGTTACCCTGCAAATACAAACAAGCTCACATTACGGCTGCACACTCTAAGTCTAACAGTTTTTTGTATTTTATTTGAGCACAATTGTTTAAGTCGATGAGTCATTTTATGCTTTTTCTATTCTTATTAAGTTATAGTGTAACTTCTAAGTATATCTTTAATACATAAAGGTTTTTGGACTTTTGAATGATTGTTTATAGGGACTACTACTACTACTACTACTATGTTTACAGATCTGTCAAAAATAACAACTAAACGATTGGTCAACAATATGCTATGTATTTCAGTCAATTTAGGACACGTTTGGAGGAGGAAAGCCTTAGGTCACAGACATACAACATAGGTCCACACTCCATCGTTTGTAGGCCATGATTGGTCCAGTATATCAGCATTTTGTTCAATATATTCAATCAATGTTAAATGGGTTTGAGTGTATCAGTTGTTTTTCTCTCAACCTGCCTCCATGTTCTCTCTGCAGCCTGTTGATTGGTTCACACAGTAGCACAGGTGTTAGTAATGATTTTCCAAGAAGCAGAACCTGATTAAGTCTAGAGAGCAATCTCTGCCGCATCACATACATGAAGCTACTTTGTCAGATAATCTAAAGGTGTTTTTACAGAGGGGGTTCATCAAAGCCCGGAGGCTTTGCTTCCTTCAGTGCTGTTCATTATGGAAAAGAGTTAATGTATCAGACCTGGATCATCTGAAGATTGCTCATGATGGATTTTTTATTCTAAAGTTGATTCTATAAGAAGTCGGAGGTTATTTAATTTATGTGGCTTGATTATGTTTGCTGTACCTGCCGAGGTGTCCATAGAGTTTTCCTATTTGTTGGAAAAACGGTTGTACGATTGTTTTTGCTGTCACTTTTGTAAGGACAGTGTACATCACTATTGTCTTTAATACCTAAGTGACTTTTATCCATATAGTTCAAATTAATTATGTGTTTATTTAAAACTCATTGTTGAATGGGTACTGGCTTGTTTCTAAGAGTATTTTAACTTGTTTTTCTTACTGCTGTGAATACAACACAGATGTGAATAACAGGTGATAACCCAGGGTTATTGATGTGGCATTACAATGCTTTTTGTACCTGCCGTGGTGTTCAAAGACTTTTTGTTATTTTTTGTTGGAAAAAACTTGCTCAATTAAAAATAATTTGCATAAAAACACTGCGATTTGCTGTGTATTCAAATGAAACTCTTTTTGGTTTGATTAATGCTGATGTTGGCATAGCATTTATAGAACCCTACATAATAACAATATATGATTTAACGAAATGCAATTATTGTAGCTTATGTGTTAGTTATTGAAGGCTAGTATTATACAGTATATCATAATACAATACTTTTTCTTCATACCCATGTTATAAAAATGCCTTTTAACTGACCTACTATCACCCAACTAGATTTAACACAAGTACTTTTATTACGTTTTAAAAATGATTACGCATTGTAGTACTCTTTCAACCCCTACCATTTTACAAAGACAGTCTGTAGGGACTTGGCTTTTGAACTGGAGGGTCACTGCATGAAATGCGACCAAATTAAGAAGTGGGCACTGTGGTGCCCTTGATCAAGGCACATAACCCCCCCACAGATCCCCCTGAACAACAGCTGTCCACTGCTCTTAGTACTAGAATGGGTTTAATGCACAGGTCAAATTTCCCTGTGTACAAGAACATTTGTGTGCCAAATAAAAAGGATTAAATTCGAATTTCAGTTTGCTCACAATTATGATTATTAATAGTTTTCGGCGGACATAGGAAACAACTATATAAATGTGACTGTAAATTCAGTTTCTGTCCTGCATTCTTCTTACGTTTGTCATCAGCTAGTTTGGTGTTGGAAGTTTCTTTTATGGGGCAGCAGCAACAAAGAGCGAGAATAAAATTTGGAAGAGAAAGAGGAGAATGGGAGGGCTGCCAGGTGGACCAGTGGATGTTTTGACAGTTTACTCACAGCCCGGTACAGTCGTGGCAGCAGCCTGTCACTCTCAGGTTCTCTCCTGAGGCCCATTTATGTGTGTGTCTCCCCTGCTTTCTCTCTCCTGGTTTGTGTTCTTGTCCTCCCTTTCTCTCCATCCTCCAAGAGGCTTTTCTTTTTTTTGCTTTTCATCACACAAAATCCTCTCTACTCTCCTGCATTCCCTTTCAAGTTTGAAGCTGAGACAGCTTGAGAGCTCCTGCTATGATGTTTGTCTTACTCCACAGCCAGACCTCCTTCTGTGCTTTAAAGTTCCTGACAGGGCTAAAGTGTCCAGCATACATTGTCATCGCTTATTTCCAAAGATTGTCAGCCTGTCTCTATTCTAACACTTTTATTATTACCGTCACTTAGTCATTTTAACCCTATATTGTCATTCACTTATAAATATTTAGGAAAATGTATGTATTGTATTTACTACACCAATATAACACTGTTAATACACTCATATTACTTCGGTATTACACCCTTATTACACCCATTTTAAACCCATGTTACACTGTTATTAGACCAGAATTACATCCGTACTTAACTGTTATTATATCCATTTTACACATCGCTTCACCCCTATTACACCCATGTTAAACCATTAATACACTCGTAACACACCCGTATTATACCTATACACAGCTATAACACCGTAATTACACTCTTTTAACATCCATATTACATTCATGTAACCATAATATATACAGCCATATTGCACCATAATTACACTGTTATTACACCCATTTGACGCATGTACACAGCCTGTTAAATGACTGTATCTCCCACAATACATATACCAATAACTTGTTGGTGTACTGTGTCTGAACCATATGTCGTGCTGCTGTGTATGAATACAGTTTATTTCAAATGAAGTTATATCTACATTGCAAGATTGTATAAGCACATTTAGATATGGTATTAGCATTCGACCTGGACATTGTATCTGCATAAGAAAACTGCTTAGTGTACCTTCAATGCAGATTTATATGAATGCCAAATAATCAAGTGAGAGCCAGACTACATGTTGAGGTGGTGGGTTTAGATCTCAGCCAGGTGTAAAAAAACAACAACATGTGAAGTGTCTATTCATGTTATCCTTGGACGAGAGTAAAAAAAAAAAAAAAAAGACAAAATAAAAGTACTTATAGCCAAGAAATGGGCAAAATGCCTCACATGGACTAATTGGTACGCACTTAGACTCAAGAGTCATATGGGTACATAATTATACTTTAATCACATTTCCAAAAAGTTATGGAAAGCTGTGCTAAGTGTATAATCGGCCTCTTTTCCCTCTTATTTATCAAGGCCCAGGTTTCCACTCTAAAATGCTTCAGTGCAGTCTGCAACCTTAATAATCCTTAAATGCATTTAAGAGCCTTGAAGGAGGTTGGAGTTTGACTAATAATGCCCAGGTGTTTTTCAGTCATTACCCTTAAAAGTGTGCAGACATATAAGATCTATTTAAAGATTGATCCATAACATACTGATTATTGCAGTACTTGATGTTAATAACAACTATTTGTTTGAATGATATGCATAACTTGTAATATCAGATGTCCTTATTCTCTGCTCATAAAAAACTCATTTAGTATAGCATAACAGCTTTGTAGGCCCTTAGGGCTACTAACAACTTACAATAGGCCCAGTGAAGGCTCATGGTCAATCCAATATGTATCAATCACTGTCAGAATCACAAAAGCCACAACAGCAAATGCGTTATCCAACTCTTTGGCGAATGTCTTTCTATCTGGCAGTACATGCTGAAAATTAAGAATATATCTAGATGTTAAACTAATGCTCCGTTTAACTGGGCTAAATCATATTTGGACACTGGTAAAATTGCATCGCTGTTTGTTATAAAAACATGCTGCATACCTTCAACAACAAAATCTGCCACGAGTCTCTGAACTTCTCGGTGATTCCAGCAGCATAAAAGCAGGCCGAGAGAAAGTTGCCTTCTGTTGCTTTGGCTTACCCACACTCGTGTCTTTTCTCCAAGCCTGCAGCTCTCCATCTAGCAAAAGTGGAATCTGTTTTTGCAGCCATCGTAACATATAGCTAATAGGCTCACTATTCTACCGGCACAATTGTTTCTCTGGTGTCTCGCGATGTTGGTGCATTCTTAAAAGAACACCACTTAAAGTCGGGTTAAATTGAGCTAACTAATAAACTATTTGTGTTTAAGCTTAGTAAGAGCTCTTCCTTCCTGCTTAGGGCCGGGTTTTTTTCTCTGATTTCCCCACGTTAGTATCTACAAATTGAACAATTTAACAACATAAACACATTATATGTGAATACAGAATTACAAAGATATTAATATACACATATAAAAACCCATTTTCATCTTTGTTGCGTTCTATATGTACATCTGTTCCATTACTTGGCCTACAGTATGTAATAATATATGTCTGAATTGTCACAGTTGATCATATACACACCCACTTTCCATACACTGCATGGTCATACTCATTCCTTGGAATAAGCCCATTACGAGGTACATTATGACATGTTATGCATTGATAATCAAGAACGTATGTCTTTCCATTACTACTTTAAGAACTGAAAGAGTCAATACTAGATTAGAGGTGTTGTTAAAAGGGATATTTTGTAACGATTTGGTTCTTCCCGTGAGACTCTGTGAGAGCCCAATCTACTCTATAGCTTCAGAAGAATCCCCTAGGGGAAGTTAGCCTCATTGTATAGAGCTGCTAGCGCTTGCTGCTAATACCTTTATTGATCAGAGGGACATTGCTGTGGAAGACAGAACAGTGGCTAAGTAATTACCTGTAGGCTTCACACTGCAGAGTGCACGTGTATGTGAATGCGAGTAAGATGCACGCGCACAAACTGAAATTGAAAATCGGGACGTTCAACCATAGAGAACTACATTAATGCCCAAGTCCTCCAGCTTATAACAAGCTCTGGTAATTACCCAGCCAGGGACCTTAAAAATAAACTCACAGGGGGGGAAGCATGGCAGTAAGTGGATGCATTCTTATTAAGGGAATTGTTGATTAATGCCTTATACTGTAGGTATAATCCTCATAATGAATAAAGAGAAAAAGAAGAACCCCATTTGTCTGAATGTCACCCAGCCAATGCTAGAAGAGAAACTATGCAAATATGTTATAATGGCTCAGGACACACATGACATTGATAGATATGTTAACATATTTCACATCACCACAAATAGCCCCATAATGTATTACAAGCACGTAGTTGTTTAACATGTAGCCTAAGGGAATGTAAACATGTTGAATGCACAAGAACATTTATGCTTAAGCTGATGAATGATTGGAAATTGAACCATAACACATTCATAGTTATTTTTCTACGGTCAAGCAATAGAGTTGTGCAGCAATGAGTCCTGAAACCCAGAAATGAGTGAGCAGTTTAGCACTTCCGATGACGTGGTATATTGAACGTGATTTTGGTTAGAAGCTTGGAAATGAGTCTGTGTGAAAACAAATGTTATGCCTTGTCAAATCTGTTAGTTATGTTTATTTATTATGTCTGTCATTTCATGTTTAATCTACTATGTATGTCATACCAAGTGAGGTGTTGATGTATTCACGTCATGTCATGTCTAGTCAAGCCCCTGTGTTTCATGTTGTGTCTCGTTTTCCATTTCCTGTTTTATTTTGTACTTACCTTGTTTTCATTGCAGGCCCTGTTACTTTCTGTCTTTGTGTGTTTTCCCGCCATTGTCAGCGTCTGCCCCGCCCCTGATTGTTGTCACCTGTTGCCCTGGTGTTTCTGCCTCCCCTCCCCAGCTGTGGCTTGTGTCGTGATTAGTGTCTTTGTATTTAGTCCTGCTTTCCCTTGTGTTCTCTGTCAGTTCGTTGTCGTTTTTCATGTATCAAGTCAAGTGTTTTTCATGTCTTGGATTTCCCTATCGTCTTCATGTGTTCACGTCAAGTGTTTTTCATGTCCTGGATTTTTCCTAACTTCGTATTTTTGTAAAACAGCTTTTGGAATAAAGCTCGCCTTTCATTTGTACCCATACCTGCCTCCCTTTGTTGCTGCACTTGGGTCCTATTTCCCCAAACCCTGACAACAAACTGAAGAGATTTTGTGAATTTGAGAATTTTGCAGTGGTGGAAAGCAAGTAAGTACTGTGCTTAAAGCACATTTTTGAGTTATGTATACTTGAGAATTTCAATTGGAGGTTACTTTAATTCTTCTACTCCACAACAATTTGAAAAAAAATAAGGAAATCATTTAAAATACATATTAATACACACATTAAATAAAATAAATGATGACATCTTTTCAAATGAATTAAGATACCTGGCAGTAAAACTGTGTAGACATAAATGGACCATTATAATCCAGCAATAGAATAAATATTAATACAAAATGGCAACTCTGCATAATGAGTACTCGTTTTAGTACTATTTTTTGAGTACATTTGAATGGTAATACTTTTGTAATTTTACTTCACTGAATCCAAAACTTTTACTTGAATTATTTTCAGACCAAAGTTTTTTTTTTTTTTTTTACTTTATTAACTATGGAGTACTTCCATCACTGATTATGAATCTGTTTCCATTGACATTGGATCAAATGAAAACATGACATCCCGAAAAGCAATATCACCAACCTTTGAAGTTCCTCTTAACTTACAGTATCATAACAAGTATCATATTGAATCTCAGACTTTAACTTGTAACAGAGTATTATTACATTGTGGTATCATTACATTTACCTTAGTAAAAGATCTGAGTACTTCTTAAAGCACTGCTTACAAGTGACAAAATAAACTATTAAACATCATCGCTCTCAACATTAGCTGCCTTTATCTTAGCATTGGTGACGCGCAGCCATGTGACCGTGATTTAGCTTGATATATCCTAAAGTTAGCTTTCTACTTCTGGAGATTGCATTTACCCTTCAAATATAATATATGGAGATTTACGACGGAACAAAACGTATAAGAATCATAAACGTGTGATTGCCACAAAGCTAGTTTTCCCTGCGTTAATCCCGAATTCCAATGGAAAATCTCCACCGCTTTTTTAGCCCTTGCAATCCTAACTTCCTGGTCGGCCTACAAAAATACATCATCACTGCACCACTATTGCAGGGGCAACAAGACTTCCTATAGGGGCCACACACTCTCACTGTGTAAACTCAAGTGCTCACCAACTGGTACACAATCCACTTGTGTGTGAGTATTTGAATGAGTGAACGGCTCTCAGACATCCTAACAGCCCTTTTTTTTCCCACCGGCTCCAGATAAATGACTTTCCACTGTAATTTGCACTGAGCTGTGCAAAACGACTGTAACAGCTTTTTGTTTATTTATGCATGGAGGGGGCTTGAATTACGCCAGGGAAATTCCAAATGGTTTCTAAAAAGAAAAAGAAAAAAAGAAGGAAGAACAATGAGTGTGAAACTTTGGAACCTACTTTTCTTTAACGGCATCAGAAGCTCAGCCAGCAGCGTGCCGGCCCACCAGCGGCTCAGCGTTTAGTTGGAATGTGTCAAACTATCGTCAGCAGCCATCAAGGCAAACAGTTTGATGTACATGAAAATGACAGGCAGCAGAGACATCTGTTCTGATGGTAACTGACACAAACACACACATATACACACTTGCTCCCCGCCGAGCGCCCCCAGCACCATCCCTCATCAACACTGCTGATTTGTTGCCGTGGCAGCTCTCCGCCATGTTCCCCGGCTGATTGGCTACGTAACCTTTTTTAGTTGATGTCTGACTGTCTTGTCACATCTCAGCCACAAACAAAACCCTCTCCCATCAACTCGCACAACATTGACATTTGTCTGTCTTGTCATCTCTTAACACGGGCGATGTCAGGAATGATAGATGCTGAGTGTTACGTAAGGAGAAAAGTGGGATGGGGTGTCTTGAGTAAAGCAGCGTGAACAGAGACTTTTCATGTTATGATTTCACGGCCACAGAGGGGAGTGGAAAACACCTGACATTCTTACAAACTACCAAATATATCCCCACATGGACACACAAAGCTCTTTCTATTGATGCATAGTGAGCTCGCTGCATGATTACCAACACAGCCTTGGCTCAGAATGCTGAACACAACATTAAAAGGGCTCTTTTTCGAAAATGGCTTTTTTTTATTACTCTCTCTTTTTTCAAATATAAGCTAGCTATAGCATTTGGCCAACATGGAGAACACAGTACAGATTAAAATGAAACACATACTGTTAACAATAATTGGATTGCCATTGAGGTCAAGCTATTTCCTCTTTGTGTTTCTGCCTTGCATACGGTAATGATTTCTATTATTTTTCTATTGTATTAGAAAAATGTTTTGTATTTGATTAGAATAGAACTCTTTCGCAATGAACGCAATGTACGTAACATACATTTACAAATACTTTAAAAAAAGGCACAAGTATCATTTTATTTTGGATATAGATCCATGATTTTTAATATAATTTTAAAGAACATAATGTTAAATAAGTAGAAAACATATAATTATAGTACTGCATTAATATCACAAGTGTGTGGTTATTTGGTACTTAAGGGGTGAAGGGGAGAGGACAGGAGATAGGGATATCTTTACAATATAATTTAGTTTTATGTAGAAGAGAAATGCACAAATATTGCAGGAACTCCTCCAAGTCTTTATTATACAGTATATGTCTGAATGCCCATTGAAAGCTTTCCCATAGCTACATATCAGGTTTGTTTACATGTGACAATTGGGAAGCCAAACACTGCATTTGCATTGCCAATCATTTATGAGCAAATCATGCAGATGCTGTATTATGCATGCTGTTTGGTTTGTCAGCACATTTCCAATGAAGAGTAAAGGAAGCAGCAGGAGATATTCCCACAGGATCCACACTTCATCAGGCTGACACACGATGGATGGCTCACACATCTCGTTAGCAGATCCGTATTGTCAAAATGGACTTAACCCCAAAAATAGAGAGAAATAAATGATAATAATTATCATAATACATTTAAAATCAACAAATTAATGAATGCATGTACACCTACATGAATAATATTACATATGCTACTACTGTAAATATAAATAAGTGTTTGAGTAAAAACTAACAATGACCTTATAGGAGGAAAAATCATTCATAATAAGTTGTGAATTAGATGTTTCAGTAAAATTAATTTTAGATTAAACAAACTATTTATATCCATTTAGAGGTTAAGGTTGAGTTTTTCCGGTACATGGTAAAAAATATCTTATTGATCTTATTGATTTTGTAATAAGAACATTGATAATACAGTCAAGCTATGAAAAAGAACCTCGCTCAACTATCCGTTGTCTTTGGATATCTTTTTTTAAACAAATGACTGAAAGAATAGTTGTATTTTTTAGTGCAAGTTGTAGAGGTAGATTATTTCACATTTGGCCCTTTAGTATTTGCTTTACTATCTTAACTGAACATGACTCACACCGACTGTTGAAAATACATTTTACTGACTACTTAAAGACAGTATATCGTATGTATCTACAGAGGTTTGACAGGATAATGTAAATGATTCAATAAAATGCAGAGAACTTCTGAAACTGGAGGCTAAACTGTGCAGCAGAAGCAATCACTCTCTCTTGCAAAGTATTCCATTTATTCCATTTTGAGATACTAATAATGCAACAGTTATATGGCAGAGCTCAGTACAGTATACCACATATGCTTTTAGAAGGAACTCAATTGTGCATAATTTTCATGCATTGAATAAAAAATCAACAATGCAATACATGATTTATCTGCCAATAATTCAGTTGACAACAAAAATGGTACATTTCTTCTTTAACAGTGTATACAGTGAGCATCCTCTCTAAACTTTAAATTGAAAATGGATTTTGAACCTCTGACCTTCCTGACTGGATTGACGCTCCTTCAACCTGACATTATGATAATAAATTGGATATGACACATGTCACTGATGCACCACGACTCTGCTGCAGATTGTTGGGATCAGCTATGGCATTTGACCTTAAACAAAACCTTTCTGTCTGTCAAACACACACACACACACACACACACACACACACACACACACACACACACACACACACACACACACACACAGCTTATACACATCAAGTAAGAACAGGTTCACACTACTGCACAAATGCAAACACATGTTTTAAAGAACACACAACTTCCATTGCAGATGTCAAATAACTTCAACTTGGTTTCACTTTTGAAGGAAGGGATCTATTAAATGGGGATCTTATGTAACTTTCATATTCATAATTAGGCCTTAATTCAACCCTGTGATACATTTTACATCAATGCATGTTATATTTGGTATAAAACATCTGATTAGATTATACTAAATTCAACTTTCTCTCCATGAAATCAAGTCCAAGTGCGGGACAACAAAATGCACTCTGCATCAAACTAGAAATGCAAAAGTGTAAAGTGATTTTTTTTTGTTTTTTACCGTGTAAAGGTTTCCATAATCATTTTCAGCATTAAAATTGACAGCCCTAGTATAAACACTGAAAGGTATTACGAATATTAAATACAAAATAAAAAAACTAAAGACAGTATAATATAGAACCTCAGAATAGATAAAGTGTATGAAACACGATATGGACACTTGATGGTTTGTGCGGGCAAAAAGACAAAATATGTCTCTGCTTTTTTAATCAGGATACCTTGTCATATAAAAATGGTATTCCTTGTATGCCTGGGGGGTTAGGTTATGTTATGTTGCTATAGGGATGCAAACACAAATGGAGTACCTTAGCATGCCTTAGCATCTTCTTAATGTAGGTTCAACAATAAATACAACATTTATCTGCTTCATTATTTTGTTATATTCACATTATTTTCCACAAGATAGTAAAGTCCCCAATAACCATGACACACAGTACAAGAAGCTTTTCTAGAATTTGAGGGATTAAATCATTTCTACTGTCCAATCCATATTTGATATCCCTGTAGGGCAGAGATACATACTGTTTAGGTCTGCAGCATATCCCGGAGCCTGACCCTGAGCTGGGCTGACACTTAAAGACAGACAATCATTCAAACAAAAGGCAATTCAGAGGGGCCGATTAACTTAACGTTTGGGTCTTTGCACCGTCTGGAAAAATCCATACAGGAACAACAAACTCGAAACAGAAACACCCATCCTGCTGTGAAGCAAAAGTCCTAACCCCTGTACAAACCTGCCAACTCATTTAGTTCATTTTAGAAATCTAACAAAAACATTCAACATGAATAAATCCAAACAGAACCTCAATATGTCTTCAGTTAAAGGGGGTGCCTGTTCTATTAATGATATAATAAGGCCGTACAAACATACCATTTTGAACAGAACAGGTGGCCATCTTACTACACGACTAGACATGTACTGTGACTAGACTGAAAACGCCCTAAGACAACTTTTATGGAAAAAGATGTGTTTTGCACATATTGGTAATGGATTTGGATACTTATTAAAGAGGACATAACAGTTTCATTTTAATGTTGTGCCTCTACTGTGACATGTCTCCATGCTTTAATGTTCAGAAAGCTCTTTATTTCTCTCATACTGTCTGTGCTGCAGCACCTCTTTTCACCATCTGTCTGAAACCAGAGCCAAATCAGCTCTGATTGGTTAGCTGGCCGGCTCTGTTGTCATTGATCAACTGCTTAGAAATGTGTCATAAATGTCCCGCCCCTTAGCATTGCTAGCCAATAGCAGCGTAAGGGTAACATAGTGATGTCATTATCTCAAAGAAGTAAACAAAGGAGTCCAATGGAGGCGTTTCAGGCAGGTGTGTGTGTGTGTGTGTGGGTGTGGGTGTGTGTGTGTGGGGGGGGGGGGGGGGGTGTTTTCAATACAGGCCATTGACATGCAATAAAACCTATATAACACAATACAGGAAAGAGAAAATCCCCAAAGCATAAATTGGCCCTTTAAATGGCATTAGATAGAGCACCTGTTTGGATTTACAACCATGGGGTTTTGGGATTTTTAGGTAAACAGGTATGTGCTGCTGGAAATTATGTCAAGATTTTGGAAAGGCTAACTCTCCTGCTATTTTTTGTTTGAAGTTTGTGCCCGAGGTAGATGACATCCCAAGTTTGGTTCTGATCAAACACCTTTGTAAAACCTTATCCAAAAACACCACAAAAAACCTTTGATAAATATAAATAATACAGGTACTGTAAAATGGATATGTTAGCACAGACATTTATATGGCTCATGATGATTGCTGGACTGCACACTTTGCAAGTAATGTATGAGTCTCTACCTCTGCAGCTTGGACTGTAAATCAGACGGTATTATCAGTCACTTGACCCAGTTAAAGAGATTTAAATACCTCATGTAGAAAATGCTTTCCCTGAAGAATACTAGCATGTGCAGGAAAGTATGTTTTATAAAACCCACTCTGGTGAATCAGACTGTGTTAGTGAGTCACACATGCATCCCATGAGCAATGAAATACACACTGCAAGGATCAGTACTTCTTTTTTTGTGTGGAAATGAGATGTCAGACTCAAGGACATCAAAACATACATGAAACAGCTTCTTATGGGTCTTGACTGGCTGCTAAATCCCTTAAAGCCTTCAGAAATAAGAGACGGGGGGAAAGTCGCATATGTCTTTCAACTTAAATAAATGGAAAAGCTGGCTGCATAACTCTTAGCTTTCCACGTTACACCCATTTCTTCATTGAATATAGACATGTTACAAATCCAAATCAAGACAAAGATTCACGCAAGGCCACTTTGGTCCATTTCTTAATACATTAAAGGATTTGTGATTTCTTGTGTTACCGTAACAGATGTAGGAACTTGGGTCCAAAGATCTCTGATTTCTAGGTCAAACCTGCAATCGGGGTCCGTGAAGATGTTGTAATTTCAAACACGCCCTGTTGTGCTTTTGGGTTTTCCTTTCCAGTAGTGTCTTGTTTGTTTGTTTTTTTTGTGGATGCAAATGGTCTGCAAAGGCTTAAACTCCTGTGTTCCCTCCAGAGGGAGTTTCTCTGCCAACCCCACCCCCCTCCCGCCCCCTTCCATGAACACTTCCATTGGACTCCTTTTTTTTCTTCAGTAACATTGACATCACTATGTAACACTACTGCTTCTAATGGCTAATTATATGGTAAGCGGTGGGACACCACACATTTCTAGCTGTTCGACCGATCAAAAACGAGCCGGCAAGTTAATCAATCAGAGCAGACTGGGATTTGGTTTCAGAAAGAGGGTTAGGGTAAGCATTGAGCAATTGAGACATGGCAACACGCAATGTTACATGAACATGATCTTTATTTACCTTCTCTGACAGTAATCACTTGTATTTAACTGAGGTTCTAACTTTGTGGTTTCAGTCCCTCGACTCTGCTTGAATCATTTACTTCTTCACAGCTGCATCTGTAAGTTGGCACATCCCAATCAAACTAGTAAAGACTTTCTTTCGAACCTTGCAACAGGGGCACAGGTTAGTCTAAAGCTGATTATCTTAAAGGGGCAGGCTAAGCTTCTATTCCAATGGCAATCTAGATCAAGGAAAACAATTGCCTTAAACCTGCATTTGTGCATGATGTTCATTCGGTAAATTATCGCTACCAACACATTGTCAACATTTTGGTGTTTTCCTTGTTTTCGTAATACAGTTATGACATTTTTTTTTTTTTAAATGTAATGTTTTGGTGTTCTTGAATCAAACACGAGCAGATATGTGCACAGATATACATCAAAGGGGGCTTGAACACCTGTTCTTTGTCCTCCTATTATAGAAGGGTCGTTTTTTTATCATATATTTTGGTTTTTTTTACCTGCGTCTGACAAGCGTGTGCTGTCTAAACCGCCTACAGTCGATCCATCCATCTTCTCCCGCTTTTCCGTCAGGGTCGCGGAGGTAACAGCTCCAGCAGAGAGCCCCAAACTTCTCTTTCCCTGGCCACATCAACCAGCTCTGACTGGGGGATTCCAAGGCGCTCCCAGGCCAGCGAAGAGATATAATCCCTCCACCTGGACCTAGGTCTACCCCTCGGTCTCTTCCCAGAGAGGGGTAGACCTAGGGAGGTGCCCAGGTGGCATCCTCACTAGGTGCCCGAACCACCTCAACTGGCTCCTTTCAACGCGAAAGAGCAGCGGTTCTACTCCGAGTCCCTCCCAGATGACTGAAATTCCGCTTGTATCCGCAATCTCGTTCTTTCGGTCATGACCCATCCTTCATGACCATAGGTGATGGTAGAAACGAAGATGGCTGGTAGACAAAGAGTTTTGCCTTCTGGCTCAGCTCTCTTTTCGTCACAACGGTGCTACACTTGGGGTAAGGCCTCATTCCTTACCTGGAGTGGACAGTCCATCGATTTCCTGCTGAGAACCATGGCCTCAGAATCGCCCGTCACACTCGGCCACGAACCGATCCAGTGAGTAAAGGTCACAGACCGATGAAGCCATTAGGACCACATCATCTGCAAAATCAGCAATCCTTAGCCCACCGAGCTGCAGACCCCCTCCTTCACGACTACTCCTAGAAATCCTGTCCATGAATATCACAAACAGGATTGGTGACAAAGCGCAGCCCTGGCGGAGGCCAACCCTCACCGGAAATCAGTCCGACGTGCTACCGAGGACCCGGACACAGCTCTCGCTTTGAAAGTACAGAGATTGGATGGCCCTGAGTAGAGACCCCCTCACCCCATACTCCTGCAGCAGCTCCCACAGTATCTTCTTGGGAACCCGGTCATACGCCTTCTCCAAATCCACAAAGCACATGTAGACCGGATGAGCGTACTCCCAGGAGTGAAAAGCTGGTCCGTCGTTCCACGACCAGGACGAAATCCACATTGTTCCCCCTCAATCTGAGGTTCGACAATCGGCCGGACCCTCCTTTCCAGCACCTTAGAGTAAACTTTCCCGGGGAGGCTGAGTAATGTGATGCCTCTGTAATTGGCACACACACCCTCTGATCCCCCTTTTTAAAAAGAGGAACCACCACCCCGGTCTGCCACTCCTTCGGTACTGTTTCCGACTTCCACGCAATGTTGATGAGACGTGTCAACCATGACAGTCCCTCAACACCCAGAGCCTTCAGCATTTCTGGGCGGATCTCATCTCTGACAAGGACCTGATGGCCACTCCCCGCACCAGATTGCTAACTTTTGGGGACAGGGCCTTCTCTGCCAATGCTCTCACACTCTGGAACAGTCTACCACTCCACGTCCGCTCTGCCCAATCACTGCCCATGTTCAAAAAGCACCTCAAAACATTTCTCTGCACTTCTGCAAATCTTTTGATCCCTAACCCCTACTCCCCTTTTCTCCCCCCTATTTGTACAGCAACCTTGGGTACCATGAAAGGCGTGATATAAGTTGTTATTATTATTATTATTATTATTATTATTATTATTATTATTATTATTATCCACCCCTGGGGCTTTGCCATTGTGGAGTTGTTTGACTATATCAGTGACTTCCCCCCGTGAGATTGGAGTTGATCGCCCTAACATAGAGGGTGGGGTTGTTGGGCTCAGGAGTTCCTCAAAGTGCTCTGGTACCACGTACACTTATGAGCATCCTTATGTTCGAACTTGGTGTTTGTTATGGCCAATCCATGACTAGCACAGAAGTCCAGTAACAAACCACCACTCTGGTTCAGACCCGGGGGGGCGTTCCTCCCTAACACTCCCCTCCAAGTGTCTCCATCATTGCCAACGTGTGCGTTGAAGTCTCCCAGCAAGACTAAGGAGTCCCCTACGGGAGCCCCATACAGGACTCTTTTCACGGTCTCCAAGAAGGCCGAATACTCTGAACTGCTGTTTGGTGCATAAGCACACACAACAGTCCGAGTTCCCCCCCCATAACCCGCAGGCGTAGGGAGGTGACCCTCTCGTCCTCTGGGGTAAGCTCCAACAAAGCGGCACTCAACCGGGGGCTTGTGAGTATCCCCACACCCACTCGGCGCCTCACACCTTGGGCAACTCAGGAGAAGAATAGAGTCCAACCCCTATCCAGAAGTAAGGTTCCAGAGCCGACGCTGTGTGTAGAGGTGAGCCCCACCAGATCCAACTGGTAACGCTCCACCTCCCGCACAAGCTCCGGCTCCTTCCCCCCCAGAGAGGTGACGTTCCACGTCCCCAAGGCCAGCTTCTGTGGCCCGGGTCTGGTCCGTTGAGACCCTCTGCTTTCACTGCCACCCTTCTGGCAGCGCACACGACCCCATTGCCGTTTCCCATAGGTGATTGGCCCGCGTGACGACCACCTACAGTATGAGGCTGAACTTTTATTGGCTAAGACACTTAGTGTAGTTAACCCTTTGTGACCTGGGCTACATTTGCGCAGCTAGAAATGTATTGATCATTAATGAACTGTCATGAAGCAGTGTTTGAACCAACCTCCTAATAACCACTTGAGAGTGTCAAAAAAGTAGTCATTCCAGGCATATATTTATTTCATTAGTAACAAAAATTCCCAGCATGCCTCAACGCGATCCTTCAAAATATTAGTCCAGAGACCAGTGGGTGCCATTTTTGAATATGTATTTGAATATCTGGCGTGTTGGTTGATTGCTTTGGGTTAGAAATACTACTTCAATTCAATTCAAATGTATTTATATAGCCCAATATCACAAATCAGCAAACACAAATGACAATAGAATATAATATAGTAAAATGACAAGATAAGAATGAAAATACCAATGAATGGTTACATAAAAAAAAGACACAGATACAGTTAGAATACGATCATTAAATGAAGGGTCCAGTTTGTTGTCTACTAGCAATTCTGCAGCTCGGACTCTATTACCATAATGAGAACTGCGTTAATTAACATTTAGTCTTGCTGCAAAAATGTCGATACCGCATAATTATTAATTGGGAACTCTCAGCACTGTTCGTTTAAGAAAACATGATGGTCTTAAGTTTAGAAAATAATTAAAATGGACTTGAACATGAGACAGGACATGTTTAATGTATTAACATAGAACTGAAAACATGATATTTCCCTAACCTTAACTTAAGTGATTTTGTTGCCAGAACCTAATCAAACATGACTCCAAATGTCTTGGGATTGTTATGCAATTAAGTCCTGAACAAACAAATTATAAGTATATATACTGAATTCCTATGAGATGGGCTGATTAAAAGACCTTTTTTTTTAGCAGTTTCTGTACCACTTCTCTCCATTCACCTCCAATACACTAAGGTGGAGGCAGAAGTCTCAGAGACAAACATCTCAAAACCTGGAGTAGATCAAAACCATAACTATCGGCATGGTTAAAAATCTCTAGAGGAGTGCGAGAAAATACGTGTATGTCATCAGCAAGAGACATAAAAGGGCTGAACTCTGCCTTTCTGTCACTTTCCCTGTTCTTTGAAAGGCTCCAAACCTTCTTCTTTGCACATCTGAGAGACAACGAGCGAGAAAGATTTTGAAGCTACTGATCAAAGCGCTCAAACTTCTCTACGGTCCCTACATAACCTGACTCATTCATTTTGAAACATGTACAGCAATCACTTTTAACATCATATTTTCTGCCAAAACAAAACCACACTTAAAATCAGTCTTATAAGGTTGACGGGGAAAGAGCCTTGACAATCAGAACTGTCCCATTTTTAATCACATCATCAAGCTGGCTAATCAGCCAATAATGGAATCATGTTGGTGGGCATTTGATATGCTAATAACCCATTTAACACAGTTCAACAGACCAGTGAACATGGTCCTACAAAACACTGGAGAACATTTAAAGAGATGCATTAGATATAGCAATAATAAGCTGTTGAGGAAGGGTGTGAAGCGTCCTTTCTGATTGTCTTTGAACTAAATTGCCTCTACATCTAAATCCTGCACATGTCCTTTTATTTAAACGTGTATTTAATGTTTTTAAAGCATTAAGACAAACACTTTAAATAATACATATGAAATAGGCTGTACAAATAAACTGGTCTTTGCAATCGTTTATGCCAATTTTAATTTAATTTAGCAGTTTATTTCCACCTCATGACAACAGTGCGAAATATCCCTGGGCAAGACACACTCAAATATGTAAAGTAATGAAAATACTACATCAGTCCAACCAGTGTTAGACAGTTACTAAGTGCATTCTCTCAGGTATTGCACTTTTCATATGTACTGCTACTTTAACTTTTCAGTCAACTACAGTTTTTTTTGAATGAATGAATGAATGAATACATACAAAAATACAAACAATGTTGAGTAAATTAAATCAAAGAATCAGAAAGACAAAGAACACCAACACACTCAAGTTTTCCTAGGATGTTTGGATGCTGGGTGATATGATTTTGTGGTTCCACTCCATCTACTGAAGTACAATTCAATTGTAAATTGTGTACATTTATAAGTTGCAATTTTTTAAAGATTCCAATTAAAAATACTAAATATAATCAAAAAATAATGTATTATGTTAAACTATCTGTTAAAATAAATGGTTTGATCACTTGGTACAATTCACAAGCAAACTCGCAATATATGAGTTAAAAAAAAAGAAAAACTTTTACAACATTAAGGTGATGAACTCATAGACACATTACTCATTATCTGCCATGATCCTTGTGTTGTATCGGTAGTTTCCTGTTTTATTTTGAAATGTTTTTCCTCTGTGTCTGTTCTGCTTTTACTTCCTGTCTTTGGTTTCCCTCCTGTCTGATTGTCTCATTGTTGTCACCTGTTGCCCTGGTGTTTCTACCTCCCCTCACCAGCTGTGTCTTGTCTTGTGATTAGTCCTTTTGTATTTAGTCTTGCTTTCCCTTGTGTTCCTTGTCAGTTTGTCGTCGTTTCTTCCCTAGAGTTTGTTCCTGCTGTCTTGTCGACTCCATGTTTGTCCCTGTTTTTTTTTTTTTTTTTGTCTGGATGCTTAGTTTATGGATGTAAGTTGTTTTCTTCTTTTTTCATTGTCATCGGCTTTGGTTAATTAAACCTCGCTTTTTGGCGAAACCTTTTGATTGCTTTTTTTTTTACTGCACTTTGGTCCTCGTTACCCCTTCCTGACATTATCTTCCAATAATATAATAAACTTTATATTATTTTGAAATGGGCTGTGTGAAGAACAAGTATTTTTACTTTATTCCCTTTAAATATGTTTTGATGAGATCATTCAACATGTTACTAAAAGAGAACTTGGTCCACCATTTTTCAGTCTGTATCTCAAAAAAATCAATGACCACGAGCGAAAGCTGTTGTATCCCAGGCTTTGATAGGCTATTCGTATAAATAGTAAAAATTCAGTTTAGATAATAAATGTGTTGTGAGGATTTCCTCAGGCGTTAGCCTCCAGCTGTCTGAGTGAGCAGTTGGCAGGTACAGTACCTAGCTTGAACCGCTCTCCTAATTTAAATCCAAGGTGAGAATAGAGGCAAAGACTGAGCCTTGTAAATAAGGCAGGTATCTTCAGCTCACAAGGGATAGTACAGCTTTGTTGTTATCCTCCTGACTCAGACACACACCGTGGTACACAAACTAACACACTCAGAGACAAAAACACCATTAACTCAAGTCAAACGTATTTGAGTGTGAAGCTCCAGGTGCTGGTGTGTAAAAAGCTGTTAAATCCAACAAGCTGTGTGTGTGTGTGTGTGTGTGTGTGTGTGTGTGTGTGTGTGTGTGTGTGTGTGTGTGTGTGTGTGTGTGTGTGTGTGTGTGTGTGTGTGTGTTTTGTATGCTCATAATTGTGTGTGTGACAGTAAGACAGTGAAGTGAAGCACCAGACAGAGAAATTAAAGCGGAGAGCAAATCCTCGCTGTCATAGTTTTAGGTTTATAACAAATCTGAGACGAGGATCAGATTCAGAGCCCTGAATCAGAAACATTTTCTATTGAAAGCACACTCTTGCCATCACAAAAGTGTTGAAATATTGAGTAATTTTTTTTGAGTAGAATTGGATAATAGAGGAGTTATTCCTTGATTTGAACATTTTAGTATTCTCTTTCCTTCTCAGAATTGTAAGAAAGACATGTACTGGCACCAACACTAGAATGTGGTTGATCCAGGCACACACATCTAGACTACTGCCTTTTTGTTCATTCTTCTGCCAAGAACGAAGGAGTCCTAATCCCGTCTGTAAATGTCAGAGACTTTTGCTAAACTTTGGCCAGAAAATAACCCTTAACTCTTAAGGCCCAGTTTCCTAGATCTTTGGAAGCATTTGAGCTTCCATGATTTATTGATATATTCTTCAACTTCTTAGAGACCAAACAGATGGCGGTTGCAGGGTGACAGCAAAGGCCATTTGACTGTTTATATTGGACAATTCTGAAAAAGCCCAGATACATTCAGCAGTAATTCAATTATATACTTCTAAAACATTTGCCTTCTAGGAACTCTGTTTAACTGATAGCTAAGTTGTTTGGTTGTTTCGCTGTGTACCCCGGAATCTGTATGAACAATATAGTGCAAAATATCCAGCACCAGATCTCATTCGTTCCACAGAACTCCCCCATATGTAGACAGTATCAGGATTCTCACAATATCCTGGGATCCACCAGAAGTCCAGGAGGTCTCAAGGGTTGCTTGCTTTAAAATATGTCTCTATTTCCAAATATCCACACTTCTGCCCAATCAGCATCTTATGAGGAGCTCCTTGAAGACATGAGTGGTTAATGTGTATTTTTTTGTGACAAGAAGAGGTGATCATTCGCTATGGACAACAATGGCAGATCCGAAAGAGGTTAGCTGCAATCAGTTATATCAGAGAGTATTTCTTCTCTGAAAGAAGATGAAAAAAAACGGACTTTAGTTTTTTTTTCGCAATCACATTTTTTGTCTGGTTTATGCAATAGATTGATTGACAGATAGATGGTTACAATCACCTGCCAAGTATTTTTCAATACTGACTGCCCTTTTAAAAACGGTCTCGAATAATGGTTGACCAGATGGTTGTGAGAAACAAACAATGTTAAGATTGGGGAAAGATTTGAATTAATAAAAGATGGATGTCAATTGCATGTCTGTAAGAGGACATAAACGGTTGTATTCTACCTGATTGCCAAAGATGCTCCAAATCTATGCCTCCCAGTACCTTTTTACAAACAGCTAAAAAAGAAAGTTAGAAAGGAGGCTTGTGTAATGCAAAGGACCGACAGTCTTCTATAATCCTTTATTAATACACAGGCTGCACCAACCCTGTGTTCAGAGGTTGTGGGTGCCTGACACTTCCATATGCTGAGATGACTACTCTACCACCATCTACATGCAAATGTGATATATCATTCTCTTTGGTCTACTACCAATGAAGCAAACATTTAAGAGGAGTTTGTAGATAAATAATCTAATGTTCATGCCTAAATGTACATAATGCTATATGCACAGCACCAAATTGGCTATGTGCTGTACGTATATGGGTACATATTAATAGTCTAACTTAAAAAAAAAGACAAATGTCAGTAAACCTGTTCAAGAGGCTATATTACTACTTTTTGGGGTTATCCCTTTCCCGTTGTTTGGTATACAGGTTTTACTGCATGTAAATGGTCTGCAAAGGCTAAAATCCCTGTGTTCCTTCCAGAGGGAGTTTCTCTCCCACGCACTGCCTAAAACATCTTTATAGAACTCAGTGTATACATCTGTCACATAGGAACATTACTAAACTCACACTCCTATTGGCTAGCGCTCCGACACATTGTACGTGATAGGATAAGGGGCGGGACATCTGTAAGCGGTTGAATAACCACAACAGAGCCAGCCGGCTAACCAATCAGTGCAGACTGGGCTCTGGTTTCAGACAGAGGGTGAAACGAGGTGCTGTAGCACAGGCAGTATGAGAAAAATAAAGAGCTTTTTGAACATTAAAGTATGGAGACATGTCACAGTATAGGCATAAAATACAAATATGAACCTGGAAATTAGTATTTCCTCTTTAAAGATGCATGAGCTATGCACGATGAAGTTATTTTCTGTACTGAAGGTTTACAAGTTAAGATATAGGAATGAGCTCAATCCGAGTCCAATATCTGCCTTTTGCCTATGTTTATTATTGTAGTATTGTTTTCAACACAAGACACGTGTAAAGTTTTGAATGTAGAGGGGCTGTTTGAAGCGGTGTGCATGTATAAGCTTTTCACGTTCTTCCTGCGGCACGGCTGCATCTATCAGCCTCCCCACAGCTATGTATATACCTTCTAAGCAATCAGCTTAATGTCACTGCACAAAGTAGCTCCGCATGGTAGAATTCAATGACGGTATGCATTTCACATTGTTTATTATTGAGTTCTTTTGTTCATCCCATTCAGGTTCACTGTTATTCACAGGGCTGTTTGAAAGCACCAGGAGACTGGATGTTATTTATTTGTACTACTGCATTTTTCAAAAATAGGATAAGGCTTGCTGATGTACCGAAAATCAAACACTACTGTGTAACCGGAGAAAGGAAAACATAAACAAACACATACAGAAAGACATGAGGGAGATATTGTCGCTTTGGAGATTTTTCTTTTTTTACAAGGCAAATTTAGAGCTTCGAATAGCATTACGATGTAAACTTTGTATGCCTCTGGTACCTAGAAGACATGCTTGCCTTCATCCCATAAGTATTCAATGACATGTTTTACATTGTGTCTCAAGTTGTTGCTATTGAAGAAATAGTGAGCACATAACCATCATCCGTTTCTGCCCCTTAATAAAAGCAGCATTACATTCTTCTTGAGTTTGCAGCTAACTGTTCCATAACATGTCTAATTTAAAGACACATTCTGATTTCTAACAAATGTGGTTTTATTTCTAACGGTTTCAATTGTGGTGAGGTTACATTGGATATTATTGCTGGAAACAAAGTTACTTATCCTTAACAAAAATATAATGCAGCAATTATCAAGCAGTCCAATAGTACATTCAAATATACATGCAATGTTGATTTTTGTATTATATTTACTTTGTCTTCAACTTCTGATTTGGTCTTGATAGTGATTTATCAATATTTTATTCAGCTTTTTGGTCCTATCAACGTGCCTTCATTATGAATAACTCTGTAGTTCCTTGTTTTGTGCCAAGTGCCAAGCTTTGATTATTAGACACTGATTGATTACTTCTGGATAAGATTATTACAGTTAATGATGGATGACAATTCCAGGTGATGATGTTTTCCACCCTCTGTCTCCACATCTCTACCAGCAGTAGTGATGGCTCGTTCATTGAGGATGACATTCCCGCCATGTTTACCTACCGCTAACACATCAATACCAGCACTGATGACATGTCCACCCCCAGCGATGTCAGCCCTGACCGCCTGTGGAGATGACATCTCTTAACACTGCAATGAGTTCCCTAATGAGGGATGATGGTGATTGAACTCACCCACTCCATCTTTGGGCATTGATGAAGGAGAAGTAGTGTTATTTATTACTAAATGCTCTGATAAGGTATTCAATCAAGACAGAAAACATGTTGAGAAAATTAAAAGGGAGCCCAGTATTTCAGATTTAACCCCATGAAGTGTGTCTGGACTCCATTGAAACTCTCAATTTATGCAGTATAATCCATGAATCTGCTGCAAATGCATATTTTCTTTACTTGCTTTTGCTTGATTGTAACTGTATCACTGGACAATTTGGAACATAAAGCTCTGAAAAAAAAAAAGAGACCACTCCAAAGGTTTCTTGAATCTCAATCTCTACATGTATGGCAGCTATTCCCTTCCAGTGTGTGTTGAAAGCAGTAGATTATAGAGTGTTTTGTTTTTGTTTAAATGGGCTGTATGGGCGGCATAAATCAATTGCAAATAAATCAATATTATTGCAATCTTATTAATAGTACTTAGTTTTCAATCACTGTCATCTCTACCAACTGACAGTAATGATGTTTTAACCATTACAAATGTTATATACAGTATATACAGCGGGTAAAATAAGTATTGAACACGTCACCATTTTTCTAAGTAAATATATTTCTAAAGGTGCTATTGACATGAACTTTTCATCAGATGCCGGTAACAACCCATGCAATCCACAAAGAAATCAAACCATTGACGTCCATAAATTAAGTTATGTGTATTAAAATGGAATGACACAGGGAAAAAGTATTGAACACATGAAGAAAGGGAGGGACAAAAAGGCATGGAAAGCCAAGACACCAGCTGAAATCTATCAGTAATTAGAAAGCAATCCTGCCCCTCAGTGCTAATTAATATCAGCTGGTTCAGTCCCAACTGATGGCCTATAAAAAGGTCTCTCATTACCAAGGTGTCACAAGAAAGATCTCATGATGGGTAAAAGCAAAGAGCTCTCTCAAGACCTTTGCAACCTTGTTGTTGCAAACATACTGATGGCATCACAGAAGGATTTCTAAACTTCTGAATGTTCCAGTTAGCACTGTTGGGGCCATAATCCGGAAGTGGAAAGAACATCAGTTCACCATAAACCAGCCACGACCAGGTGCTCGCAAGACTTCTGACAGAGGAGTGAAAATAATTATCAGACGAGTAGTCCAAGAGCCAAGACCACTTGTGGAGACCTTCAGAAAGACCTGGAATCAGCAGGTACAATTGTTTCAAAGAAAACAATAAGTAATGCACACCACACAAGACTCCATTGCTGAAGAAAAAGCAAGTTGAAGTTTATAAAGTTTGCTGCACAACATTTAGACAAGCCTGTGAAATACTGGGAGAATATAGTCTGGTCAGATGAGTCCAAAATTGAACTCTTTGAATGCCATAATACACACCTTGTTTGGAGGTCAAATGGCACTGCACATCACCCCAGAAACACCATACCAGCAGTGAAGTTCAGAGGTGGGAACATCAGGGTGTGGGGCTGTTTCTCAGCATATGGCACTGGCAAACTTCATATAATTGAAGGAAGGATGAATGGAAAAATGTACATTTTGGATAAAAATCTACTAGGATGATGAAGATGAAACGAGGGTGGCATTTCAGTAAGACAATGACCCCAAACACACAGCCAAGGAAACTCTCAATTGGTTTCAGAGAAAGAAAATGAAGCTGCTAGAATGGCCCAGCCAATCACCTGACTTGAATCCAATAGAAAATCTATGGAAAGAACTAAAGATCTGAGTTCATAGAAGAGGCCCACCTTCTAGACTTGAAGATGGTTTGTGTGGAAGAATGGGCCAAAATCACACCTGAGCAATGCATGGGACTAGTTTCTCCATACAGGAGGCGTGTTGAAGCTGTCATTACCAACATAGGCTTTTGTACCAAGTATTAAATACATTTCAGTAAGCATGTTCAATACTTTGTCCCTGTGTCATTCCATTTTAATACACATAACTTAATTTATAGACATCTATAGTTTGATTTCTTTGCTTGTGTGGATTGCATGGATTGTTACCGACATCTGATGAAAATTCCATGTCAATAGCACCTTTAAAAATATATTTACTGAGAAAAATGGTGACGTGTTCAATACTTATTTTACCCGCTGTATATATTTTTTGTTTAAACATATGTGTAACATGTTAACAACGTTAACATGTTGCTGTGACCAAAGAAATGTAATCTTTTTTGACTTTGTTGGATATCAAATCTAAAGAAGATGTATCCAACTATAAGAAGTCCTGCCGCTTGAACACAGTCTATCATTAATAAATAAGCTCTTAAAGAATGATGCTCTTCACACAGTTCTGTACCAGTCATTTATTTAATCTCATTTCCATTGAAAATGCAGGCTGTGTCAAATAAACATGTTTAGAATAACTTTAAAATCAAGGTCATTGATGTTGTGTTAAAGTACTCGCGCTTGGAACATTTTGTATGATTAAAATGTGGTAAAAATTCAGGATTGAAGTTTAATCTGGGACATTAAATGCTGAGTAAGTTTTGTGTTAACATATGTGAGGATACTCCTCTAAGTTAAAGTGTTACTTTATGGCTCTTTCATTCAAACTAATTCAAACTGAAATTGAAAATCGACTCCAGGCATCACAAAAACAGGTAAATTGACCTCATAAAAACACCCATATATACATATACAGCATATCACTAGTACCCACTGTGTTGTAACCGGAGTGTGTGTCCTCGTAATGAGACCCAGCCTTGACTGAGCAGTGCACATGCACGCTCAGCAGAAACCCCATCAACCCTCCCTCTCAGTCTCTTATTTATTCCTGCTGTTGCTTGCTCTTTTCTTGTCTGTTCAAGCTGGAATGCACAAGCCATATTTCACACTATGCAGATGGCCAGTCCTACCATGAAATTTGACTTGTCGCCCTCAGATGATTTATTCCTTATTTAATTTGCATTCCACTGATAGAGAAGGACTGACCTAGTTGCATTTACGAGTAACACTGGGAGTAAACATCTACTTATGAGGCTTACAGATAGATGCACAAGCGTGTTTTCAACATTTCGGTAAAAAACTACTTAAAGCCCCAGCTCGGGTCATTTTAGCAGTTGGGTTGTGTTTTTTTCAGCTTTTGCTCGCTCATTCACATTGCTATTTGATTAGTCTAGAGAGACAGACTTTGATTTCTCCATGCAAGGGAAAAGATACAAACCGATAGCTCTCATTTCTGTCTGTACGATGTACGATCAATAATGAAATAATCGGGATAATGTACTATAATTTCACCATGTTGCAAAGCTTACAATTAGTAATTGGTTTTAGTCTGCCCTGTCTCATTTGAATCATTTGAAGACAGGAAATTATTCTAAAACTGTGACATTTTTCCAGCCAATTTCATATTTGTATTATGTGTCTCTACTGGGACATGTCTCCATGCTTTAATGTTCAAAAAAAGCTCTTTATTTTTCTCATACTGCCTGTGCTGCAGCACCTCTTTTCACCCTCTGTCTGAAACCAGAGCCCAGTCTGCTCTGATTGGTTAGCTGGCCGGTTCTGTTGTGATTGGTCAACCGCTTAGAGATGTGTCGGAAATGTCCTTATTTTATCTCGTACAATGTGTTGCCGCGCTAGCCAATAGAAGCACAAGTGTAACATGGTGATGTTACCATCTTATGGGAAGTGTGTGAGAGAAATTCACTCTGGAGGGAACTTTGAAGACCATTTACATGCACTTAAACCTATTAAACACACTACAGGAAAGGGAAAACCCCAGAAATAGCATAATAGGGACTTTTTAGATGGTTTTAATGCAGAATATGAACAGGCTTTGAGTCATCATCATTTTAAAGAAACAGACTGATAGAGTTATGAATCAGTTCATCAGTTTAAGGTTATTCAGTGTGCTTAAATATTTTAAACTCATTTGGGTATATTTGTATGTGAATTCTAAAATAGTTTAAATTCACACGTATGCATACGTTTCCTTTAACATATGATAATTACTATAGAACAGATTAATGTCGGCAACATAAAGGCTTTTCTCTTTTGCTATATGTGCCTTTTTAGTATATTTCCCTCTTCTTAAGCGATTCACTACAGGGATTGTGTATGTTGGGCGTTTAACACTGCCAAAATGCTGGCGGTCTAGACTAAATTCTGCGCCTGAATGGATCATGTGTATGCAGATTTGGAAAGTAATCTGCTCCACCAATAAAAAAAGGTTATTGTTGATAGGGAAATTAGTAAACGAAGTCCACAAATGTGAGTAATACTGCAGTACCAAATATGTCACTTTTAGGGAAAAGTCACCTATTTACTCGTTGTAATAATTATGGGTTGGAAACAGAAACTGAGTGGAATACTTGCTTCTGCATTCTTGGCCTCAGATGCCCTCGTCCTTTCTCTTTATTTTAATCCCCTCTTTGACGCCTGCTCACCCTTTCCATCTTCATTTGTTACTCTAAATTCCCCTCTCCCAGTAAACGCCTACACTCTGCCCCCCCTCCCACCCCTTCCTTTCTCACAATCCCTTAATGTCAGCGTGAAATCATTTTCATGACAATAAAATATGCCTCCCCTATATTTCAACACCATCACTGGGACATTGAGCATTAGAATAATTCACATCTAACTGCTGCAAATTGCATAATGTCTCTGTTTGGCTGCTGTCTAACTTAATGTATGCTGGATTTGTATTCATCTCTTCAGCCTAATATTGCTGTTCACATTCTGATGTAATCGGGAACACCAAACACAGTGTTATTGATATGGCTGTCATATTTTGACAAGGGCTGATTTGTCAAACACACACATTCACAAGGGACAAAAATGCAGCAATACATACATCTGCTTGCTAGTAAACACATACAGTGCCATACAAAGGTTAACATAACCTTGGAGAATAAAGACGTTCACACTGCCACTGAATGTCACTGTGAGAAATAGTAAATAAAAATGTGTTGACCATAGGACTCTTGCTGGCAATTAGGTAAGTTTAACTTGGCCAGTATACTCTGCAGTATATATATAGTGTCTCTTTTACAAGTGCAAGGCAAGATTCAAGATTAACTTTATTGTCCAATATTGTAGGATATTTCAACATGCATTTAACCCCTGCTGTATCAATAAAACACATCCCATGTATTCTAAAGACAGGCGAACAACAGCTACAGGAACAAATTACACAACAGACATTACTGCTTAAGTAGATAAAAAAAAAATGCATATACAAATTGTTGCCAATGGAAAAACTGTCAATTATCAATGAATAAGTTCTGAAAAAGATATAGTTCCATACAGTTCTGTAACATTAATTCACTCAAACATAATTTGGAAAGGCCAGTAAAGCCCTTTGCGAACTGCTTAGCCTTCACCATGAGTAACCTTTTTTGTACACTGAAAAGATGTACGGATAATGATCCAAACTTCTTTTCGATAGGTCTGTATTCCTTTCTTGTGTTGCGCTGTGTAGGAAGTTGCATTTGTAGAACAACCCACAGGAAATCTCTATGGTATATCTCCGAAATGACTTCTGTCACCTGTTAGATTTTCTGAAGCCAGAAAATGAAGCCATTGGAGGTGCAGAGTTGTAGTTTTCTGTCATTCCACTTGATTTACATAATGCTGAGAGCTGATGATGCACAAATACGTTGCCTGTCTTATCTTTAAGTCTGGAGTGAGTTAAAGAGAATGAGTGGAGGACTTCAGGTGGGGTAGAATGGAGTAGGCAGTGTCGAGTCTAGCTCCCGTTACTTTTATTAATTTACTATTTCAAATCCCCATAGTTTTGTTTTTGGCCATCGCCAAGTAGATAATTATTCCACTCTGAACACTTTGGTGCTGGATTATGGCTTCCAAACAACTGAAATCGGGCAAAAAGGACCAGTCTGCCAAGGGCGACCTCGCGGCAGGCAACTGGTGGTGACTTCAACATGGCGATCTTGGCTTGCCAACTGGAGGAACACCGGAATGCTATTTCTGCGGATTTCAAGGCTACTATTTCTACGCTCGAAGCCAAATTAGACTGCATTCAAACCACAGTCTCCGACCATACCCACTCAATTAATTCGCTTGAATCCAACGCTAACGAACAAGACATGGGTTTTTCTTTTCTTTTTTGTTATTATCATTACTATTAGCATTTGCCGTCGTCCTCTCCTCTCTCTCCTGTGTATGCAAAACAGTGTTTGTCCAGGTCAACTTGTCTTCGAGGAACTTCCTAGATGGTTTCTGCCATGACAACGACAGGTAGAGGAGTCCGCCTGATTTCCCGGAATACTAAGGGCATGAACAACGCTACTAAAATTGGTAAGGTAATGACACGGCTGCAACATCTTCAAGGAGA
Source organism: Eleginops maclovinus (assembly GCF_036324505.1). Classification (NCBI taxonomy): domain Eukaryota; kingdom Metazoa; phylum Chordata; class Actinopteri; order Perciformes; family Eleginopidae; genus Eleginops; species Eleginops maclovinus. Next base: position 4,808,947 of record NC_086357.1, on the reverse strand, counting down.
TATCATATTCCTACAGGAAACTCATCTTAAATCTTCTGACACCCTTCGTATTAAGAGGGCATGGATGAGCCACTTGTTCCACTCAAAATTTTCCCACAAAGCCAGAGGGGCAGCAATTATTATTCACAAGAATGTCAGATTTGAATTGACAAATTCAATATCAGATCCTAATGGTCGTTATGTCATAGTTTTGGGCATGCTACAGAACACACCAGTAATACTAGCTTCTATCTACGCTCCCAACTGGGATGATGACAATTTTTTTGTGAACCTCTTCGCTCGAATCCCCAACGCCGACAACCATCGTATTATTATGGCCGGGGACTGGAATTTGGTCCAGAACGTGAGTCTCGACAGGTCATCGCTCACACAATCTACTCTCTCCAAATCGGCCAAGGTAGTACTGCACAATGCAGGATCACAATTAGGACTCTCAGACCCCTGGAGATTTATTAATCCTGGTAGACTCCTAGCTCAACAGGCTCGAGCGGCCAGTGCGTCCAGATTGATTCCCCAAATCAGATTATCCGATGGCAACCTTACTTCTAACCCAGCTGATATTAACAGGTCTTTCTTGGAATTTTACACCAATCTCTACACTTCGGAATGTCCCCCGATCCCCGCCATGACCCCCAATCCTCTCGACTCCTTAACATACCCCAAAATCAACGAGAACGTCGCTAGCGAATTGGGCAGCCCCATCTCCATCCTTGAGATACATGATGCAATAAAATCAATGCAAAGTGGGAAGTCTCCTGGGCCCGACGGCTATACAGTCGAATTTTATAAGGCATATTCTTCCAAGTTAGCCCCAATTTTGGCTAGAATGAACAATGACTCTCTCCAGACAGGCCGATTGCTGGAAACTTTGTCCATTGCGTCTATCTCCTTGCTTCTCAAGAAAGACAAAGATGTGGCAGTTACAGACCAATCTCACTGTTAAATGTGGACTGTAAGATACTGGCCAAAATACTGGCTATCCGCCTCCAACGTGTACTGCCAGATATTATTTCGCTGGACCAAACAGGCTTTATGGTGGGGAGACACTCTTTTTTTAACACAAGGAGGTTGCTCAATATCATTTTCTCTCCTTCCTCTAACACCCCCGAAGTCATAGTGACACTTGACGCAGAGAAAGCCTTCGATAGGGTTGAGTGGGGTTACTTGTTTTTTATTATTGATAATTTGGTTTTGATTCCCAATTTATTTCCTGGATTAAACTCCTAAATGCCTCTCCATCTGCTTCTGTACACACCAATGGCATTCGATCTCCCCCTTTCTCTCTCAGACGTGGTATGCGCCAGGGTTGTCCTCTTTCGCCACTGTTGTTCAATATAGCCATTGAACCTCTCGCTATCTGGCTCAGAAGCCATGATAGGTTTGAGGGCATTACGCGTCACGGCATGGTTCATAAACTGTCTCTATACGCTGATGACCTATTTCTTATGATCTCGAACCCCTTATCCTCTCTCCCCCCCATAATGTCGATTTTAGATCAATTTGGCCGTGTATCAGGTTACAAACTAAACATTCAAAAGAGCGAAGTATTTTTTGTAAATAAAATGGCAAAGGCACTTCCCCAAGCCATATTCCCTTTTAAAAGGGCTGTGGAGGGATTCAAATACCTGGGGGTGTTTGTTGCAAGTTCTTTTAAAGACCTGTTCCCTAAACACTTTCAACCACTACTAGATAAATGCAAAGCTGAAATGTCCAGGTGGGCCTCCCTTCCCCTGTCTCTTGCGGGTCGCGTCAACCTTATAAAGATGGTCATCCTGCCAAAGTTTCTTTACCTTTTCCAACACATCCCAGTGTGCATCAATAAATCTTTTTTCACTGATCTTGATAAGCAGTTGAATGCGTTCATCTGGAACAACAAGCCTGCGCGTATTAGAAGGTTGTGTCTCCAACTCCCTAAATCAGAAGGAGGCCTGGCACTCCCCAACTTTCGCCACTATTTCTGGGCCTCTAACATTAACAAACTCCTCTATTGGGCTAACTGTAAACTTTCAGACCCCTGCCCACCTTGGGTACATATCGAGTTGTCAACTTCTGCTTCTTTACACTCTATAATCTGCTCTTAGCTCCCTGTAGCGACCCATAAAAATTTGAATAACCCAATTGTTACTAGCACCATAAGCATTTGGCTCCAATTCAGGAAACAGCACGGGTTACATAGAGCTTCAGTTCATGCCCCAACTTCAAACAATCACCTATTCTCTCCATCGTGTACTGACCCGGCCTTCCGTGCTTGGTCGAACAGTGGTCTCGCGGCGCTTGATGATCTTTACGAGGATGGAGTCTTTTCATCCTTTGAGTTCCTGTCAGTCAAATTCAACCTGCCCAACAGTCATCTCTTCCGTTTTTTCCAAGTCAGGCACGTCATCCAAAAGCAATTTCCCCATTTTCCTAACCCCCCCCCCCCCCGAATCACCAATTGATACATTTCTCACACTCGACCCTGATCAAAAGCGCTTGGTTTCAGTTCTCTATGGCCAGATTGGTTCCCTGAGTCCGAATCCTATGGTACCTCTTAAGGAGCTCTGGGAGCGTGATCTAGGTAGCAACATTTCCGATGATCAATGGAGTGACGTTCTCAACCTAGTCCATACATCATCCATCTGTGCTAGACATGGCCTACTCCAGTGCAAGGTGCTCCACAGAGCTCACTTTACCAACGCTAAGCTGGCTAAAATATTCCCAGATCGGAGTGATGCCTGTAACAGATGCAATCAATCCCCAGCTGATCGTCTCCACATGTTCTGGACTTGCCCGAAGCTGGACACATTTTGGTCTGACATATTTGGAACCATTGAACAGGCCTGAGAATATGCCCACTACTATACGCCGTGTCATTGCCTTCACCACTCTACTAGCTAGACGCTCTATTCTCTTCAAATGGATACATGCTTCCCCACCAAAAAACAAAAACAAACAAGACTGTAAATAAGGACTCTCTATGGACCCTGAAGTGATAACATATTTTTATTTAATTTTCAATGAGGTCCTTTGAAATGATGCGCTCTTTTTTTTTTTATCAGTATTATTTTTTCCCCATTGTCCTCCTTTTCTAATTTGTATGCACCTGTACTGCTCTGTATTGATTATTACTGTTCTTACTTCTTGTCATTGTCTGGATTATGACTTGTTTGCAATAAAAAGATTGGTAAAAAAAAAAAAAGAGAATGAGTGGTAAATCGTACTTGCAAATAATAAGCTGTTTACGAATTGGGAAATAAAATAGGGGTAGGTATAATCTTCGAACAATAGTTTGGTAAGTTTAGGGAATTTTCAATATAGCCATTTTTTAGCCATTTTAAATTATTGATCTGAATCAAAACTGGAATAGACCAGTATGTCTCAATATTCACTGCAGCATGCTGGACAGTACATTGCTTTGTGAGAATGTTTATTTATCATATTAGTACACCGATTTTGAGTTTAGTTCCTTGGTTCTAGTGATCTGAATGCTAATTTGATTTCATGAGGTAAATTGCTAATGCACTCAGGGTGGTTCGCACCAAGCCTATACTTATGGTGTTATTGGTTAAACAGTAAACCAATTTAAGTGATTAGAAAGGTAGAGCTACTTAAAAGGAGAATAGAAGTGGAAAAACTCAAAAAGAGGAACATTCATGTATTTTCTGAGAGTTCCAAGAAGTTATTCTAAGAAGTATTTCTATATCAATCACTTAATGTGGTCATGTAAGTTCATCTACAAATGGCTGATGTGGAAAGTGTTGTGCTTTCACGGCGTCACTGCAATCAGTAACTAGAGCCGCTGATTTCACTGATAAACACTGCTTTAATGAGAAGAGGAAGTAATCAGGGAAATGGGCTGCGGTGACTTGACAGTAGATGAGCTCCTGTAAACACAAGTATTCTGGGACACTGCTCAGAATCAGAGCTGCAGGAGACACACTGTACATCTACAGGAGGTGCTATTCACAAACCTCCTCATCAAAGTTGGATTCTCTTCTGTCCTGGACTTTTTCCACTGAATCCACTGAGTGTTTACTGGGTCATGTGGCTGTTTGATGCAAGAAAAAAATGTCCTTTCCAATAGCCATTCTACCTTATGAATTAATATGCTATGAAACCTTTTAGTAAGTCCCAATTCATAACTAGTCAAATACAGTTTGCTCAACAATACCATAATGTCCTACTGCATCCAGTCCGACATGGCAATTCTCATGCTAATTTGCATTTCTGTTCATTCTGACAACAACCCCTTTGCAGTGGAAGACCTGTCACATCGCCTGAGCCACTGAGAGAGCTCAGACAATGGCAGTCTGATGACAGCTTATCGATGAGTCCATCCTCACCTTCCCCATCACCATTTGCTATGCTGCATGTCCAAGAACTAAGGCTGCAATATGCCTTACCTTCTTGGTTTCACTCTACTTTTAGCTCTGTTTTGGTCTCCACCGACTCCTCACACATATCTGGCTCTTTGGCTGCTATGTTTATCAGTTGTTGTCTTTTTTCACTTAACATGGTAGCCTGCTATATGTGGAATTGGGTTTATTAAAGCAGACTAAAGTAAAAAAACATACTTTCCCCACAAAGTGTAACTGAAAGACACTTAAGTGTTCTGTAAAGTAAAGGGGAATTTCAAATATTGGTGATATTGCCTTTTAGGTTGTCATTGCCAGCCTAACCTCATGTCATTGTATTGTGATTTGATCCAGTGTTAATAGAAACAGATTGTTAAGCAGAGGTGGAAGTATACTCAGATCCTTTACTTAAGTAAAAGTAGAAATACTGTACTTGGTTTGAAAATACTTTGTTACGAGAAAAAGTCCTGAATTATGTTGATGAAAAATGTTACTTAAGTAGAAGTACAGAAGAATTATCTGCAAAATGTACTCAAAGTATCAACACCGAGTACAGTACTGCATCATACAGTATATTATATTGTCATTTGTTTTTAAATATCAAAAGTATAAAGTAACTTTGAGTGTAAGTACATGTAGAGTAAAAGTATATTATTTTCTTCCAAAATGTAGTGGAGTTGAAGTTAAAAAGTAGCATAGATTGGAAATACTCCAGTTCATTATTATAAAAGAATGACAAAATATTACTGAAACAGTATATATAAAACATCTCTTCTCTTCAAAACTACACTTATCAACAGTGGTTAAACGTAACTTAGTATACATAAAGTGTTAACATTATGTAATAATAATTGAGATTGTGACATTATTGGAATAGTGTTAGGCAATGGTATTTTAAAATTGTGACATCCTAGTCCAAATGTGCACTCAATCATACAATAACCGATCCAATCTAGTCAACCAACTGAAATATGAAATGTTTTTTTATAGATAGCAAATAGAATGTTTTGAAGGCCATTGTAGCCCGCTGTAATCAGTCCTCTGAGGAAACAAGATGTTTGAGTGGTGAGGACTCTCTGGGAGAAGTACTGCTGTAAACAGAAGGTGGGAATGGACCACATCTCCACCTCACTGACTAGTGTCTTAAGCAGCTCAACCACAAAAACTTCAATTGACTTTATCAAGGCCACACTCTCCTACGTTCAGTTGCTCGCTTCTTAATCTGTTTTAAGGTAGTGCAGCTTTGGTGCACAAAAATCATTCCACTTTTTTTTATTAAAGTTCATCATACATGAAGTTCATCAGAGAGTTTCCAAGTTTCGGAAGAAATTACAGTTGTTCACATTAATACGGACAAAGGGTAATCAGTTAGAGAACATAAGCTTAACTAAAATAAACAGCGTTTTCCCTTTAAGGCTTTGGACTGGGCCATGGTCTGGTATTTATACTGTGTGTTCCTCTATTATTTAAATATATGTTACGCCTCTTAACTCCAGAGAGCTGTTTAGACCAGGAGCAAGTACCCATGAACACTTTGTTAAAAAAGCGTTTCTTGTGAAAAACACATTGTGATCATTTTCATAAACCTTTATATTCCTCCCGCTCCAAATTATGGCTATGGTTGTGGTGTGTTGCTTAAATACGTTTATCTTCAAAACGGATCTCTTGTCTATGCACTACTGATCTGTCCAAAATTGATCTGGAAACACGTTTTTGTTTGTTTGTTTGTTTAAAGGAAAAAGTATTTTGCAGAATGAGGTTTTCTGGATGTGTTTTTGTTTGATCAAATTAAAGACATAAATGAGGCTTTTCAACTGAAGGAAAAATAATGGTGCAAATAACCGTACTAGCCACCTCGACATTTGAACACTAAAAAGACATTAGAAGCTTTCTGTCCCGTGAAAGATGCATTTTCTGTGCAGCACACCTCAAAGTTCAAACAAATAAATAAAGAAAAGGTTTTTTGCTGGTTTTACAATTACAGCTCAGAAAAATGAGTATCAGTCAGTATAGCAGAATTATCAAATTTGACAAAGCAGCATACCATATTACAGTTATGACAAGTGTGGCGTCAAACAAGTGTGAGCATAGGACCAGTATCTGTGGAGGAACTCCAGGCCTGAAAGGGGCAGAGAAAGCTCACCCAACAGACAGGATGCAACCCATGTTTCTGGAGGGACCGATTTCACCTGCGCACCTCTAATCAAGCATGAGTATAAAATGTTTGGAGTTAGCTCGGCGAGCCCTCTTTGCTCGGTCTCCTCAGCCTACTGACAGCTCATGTTCAACCACAGACGCAACTGGTATGGACTTCAAATATTTAGTTTGAAAGAATCATTTGTTTGCTGTTTTCTGTTTGATTTTGATCTGTTTTGAATTTAAATGAGATGTTTAGTTTAATGATCAGGATTGATGCGTACTGATGTGGAATGTAATTTGCCCTTTTGTTTCTTAAAGGGTATCAACCTATTCTTCCTCTGGAATTTCACTTTGTGCCATCAATCTAAAACAAAATAAATCACCAGAACGGAACAGAGTTGTCCCCTTGCATCATTTGTGTTGAACAAGCCGTTTTCAAGTTTGGGCAGAGCTGAATCTGAATCTTAACATCTGGATAACTTGACAACAAGAAAGGCAGTATAATGAGGTCAGAAGGGAAGAAAGTTTGTTAAGTCAAAAAAATGTCAGTATGTGTCAAAATGTCAAGAATTTAATTAATGATTCTTATTTTAAACTCAATGATGATTTCATTTGGTGTAAAGACTGAGCTGGTAGTGTTCCGCCCTAAAAAGTAACGTTCTCTCTGGCAGCTTCCTTGCATTGTGGCCAGTAGCTCTCCTAGCAAGCTCTGTAGGCATGACTAATGGATTACTAGTAGATCCCAGCCAGTTAAATATGTCTATACTTTTACCACGATTTTCCTTATACTTGTTCACAGCACTTTATCATTCTTCAACCATTGTGACCCCTAACCTCTAACCCTAACCTCTAACCTTTAACACTATTTTTGCAAGAAGCAATATTTATAGCAAACTGGGAAATGTTTTCATCTTGTCAGGTCAAATGAGGTACAGTACAAATACACTTCATTCAGTTTGTCTCCATATAAACAGAACCCTCAGGGAACAAAAGAATGCAATGTGATGCCAGCTATTAAAGATCCATATCAGCTGCATACAAAAATGATCCCCCCAGGACATCATCCAGCCAGTAAGTAGCAGCAACAGTCAGCTGCCAAACAAAAGCTGAAGGATCACGCCTTGAAAGATCTCTCAAAGTAAGTGTTCACATATGATATATGAGAATATGTCAGTCTGCAAGTAAAAAAAGCCACAAAATGTTCTGATGCACTTCCCTATAGATGTCATTCAGTACAGTTGTATTAATACCAGAAGAGATAAGTATTAGTAGGGCCAACATATTAGCAGTGGGAAACCTTCTTCCCGGGATTTGAACTTAATCCAGCTTCTCTCAAAGTAGCTTTGCGTGCTTAACATACGTCTTTGAAGTCAAAAATGGGATACACAGTTTCTACAGTCACAAGTGAAGAAAAACTGGGCTGTGTTTTGCCTAGACACCCCGATTGAGCCCCCAAAACATTGCCTGACAATTACATGTCGAGTTTCATCCATTACATATTGAGCTACTCATGCAGATACAACAATCCCTTAAAGGGGCCCTAGGAGAGAAAGACTCCCTCTGAAGGGAACTTTGGGATTTTAACCTTTGCAGACCATTTACAAGAAAGGGCATAACAAAAACCCAAAAAGCATAAAACGACCTATCAATCACTAATCCCACAAACCAAACAGCAGATAACTCACAATGAGACGATTTTTGTCATGCAAAGCTATTTAAAAAAATCTTATTGGTCTCCATTTGTTTCTCTAAAGTCTATGTATGTCTTCCTGTCCCCCCTCTTTCTCTGCCGCTGTCTCTTTCCCGCTCTGGCCTGTCTTTTTCTAGACTCAATATAGCAGACACTTTAATTCCTCTTATTTTCAAAGCCTGATGAAATTAGTAATAGTAAGACTAAAACAAAAAACGTATACGACTGAATACACAGGAACATGTGTGAATGAAAGAGCCATTATAAGAGTTGGAATGAGTCAAGAGCATCCATTCAGTACACCATTGGCTAAGGCAAAATTCCCTGCTTAACATCATTCATGTTCTTCGACTTGGATAACCTTAACTCTGAATAGAATCCATTTTTGAGAACAACTTGTATATATACTTATACTTGTATGTTTCATTATGTGTTCAGTGAAACCTTACAAACCTACAGAAGTAATTAAAGCCAACAAAATAGAAGCATATAGTCTCTACTTACTTTGTGTGGGCATAAAACGTTATGCCTAAATCCTTCAACCGTCACTAAACTAATAGCCAATTCAATTGCTGACATCTAGCCAAAAAAAAAGGTCAAATGTGTTTCCTTTTTAAATGTTTACTTAACTGTCAAGGAAGATATCAAGGAAAGGTATCAGAGTAATCCAAACAGACTAAGGAAAAGATTACAACAGTGTTAGAGAATCCCTTTACCCCTATCCAAACATTTCTGTCCCAAATTGAAACACACCTCCTGAGGATGTTGATAATGTGTGTACAAATACACAAGAAGAAGGAACCCTTAATTGTCCCACAGAGGGGAAATTTACATTCTGCATTTGACCCATCCTAGTGTTAGGAGCAGTGGGCTGCCATATGTACGGCGCCCGGGGAGCAGTGTAGGGAAAGGTGCCTTGCTCAGAGACACCTCGCTACCACTCGGTCTTTCGGGGATTTGAACCGGTGACCTTCAGTTCCAAAGCCAAGTCCCTACGACCATCACTTCCTAAATTGCAACTGAAAGAAACTGTGGGGCAGCATTTTATTATTTGTTTTGGTAAAGCGTGGTCAAGTGTTCCCTATGGTAATGGATTTCAAAAAAGGAAGAATGGAAGTCCTTTTCTTTAGCATCTAGAGAATTCAACCAGCAGCAACGAGACTATTGGCCCGTGTTTCTTTGAGCATTTTCAAACCTTTTGACTAATTTGATCTTGAACCAGGGGAAAAAAGTGTCAGTCATTGCATCTTCATTACGGTCTGAACTGCGGAGGGTTGCACTTATGAAATATTAGGTCAGAGCCACAGTGGTGAATACAACTTGACTGTTGGTGCACTGATGCCATGAGTGCTTTGGAAATGTACACTTTCCTACATTTACCATGTGAGCTGTTGTAGTAGTCCAGTGAACAAATGGATGCATGGTGATCTCTAGTTAAGTTGATGGATTTGACATGAACATTAAAGGTATGTGAAACTATGTACAGTATATACCTCTTGCTTTGCAATTAATACAATTGTTCTTTCCCCATAGTTGTGAAACAGATAAGTAGTAAAAACGAACCAATAAAATCAAAGACAGATACTCCTCCTCCACCCCACTCATTACTAAATTAGATTACGAAATGGAACACACTATTGCAAGTTTCTAGAATTCAATTTTAATCTACGTAGATTGCATTTTAATATTACAATATTGTATTTTTTCAGAAAATGCAGTGTGTCCACTCTGCCATAGCACAACGGAAATGTCTGTTAAGAGTTCATGAGGTCCAATGACCATAGCCATAACCCTTTCATACCTCTTGACTGGTTGTTTCTGATGGATATTAGTTAGTAAAAAGGTGACTTATTAAAGAGGAAAGGTCAAATATAGGCTCCAACAGTTCAAGGTGAAAAGATAATGAGAGGTCATATCTACCTTACATCCGTCTGACAGTCCATGCTGTTTAACCAGAGGTCACAGAACAATACATAATGGATGATTTAACTGAGCAGTGAATTGGTGGTGTTGAAATTCACTTTCTTATTTTATTAGTAATGGTTTGAAAAATGTGTCATCTACAAAGACGGTTAAGATGTGTAGGTTTTGGACGGGTGGTGGTGAGGGTTTTTTCTGGCACCTAGAAATATAAATGTGGAAAAATAAATAATGAAAAGTGGGCTAAACTCAGAGAGGGTAACCATGGTGACATGATTGTCTCAGTTCAGTGGCAAAGCCAGTTATCTCACAGAGACACATACAGCCAGGCATGCGGTGATCCTTTGGCGTGGAGAAGGCGACGTTCGGGTTGACAGAGGTTTGTATCAGATACAACCAAAACTAAAAGTGTTACCTGGTGGAGAGTCTTTATCTCTCGGTTCCAAAAGTATTTCCCTTCCTCTTTGGATATGAATACATCTGTGGCTTGCTAAAAGGCCACGAGTTAAACATTTGATAATGGTGATTGTAGACTTAAGTGTCCTTTACCCATAATCATCTTTGTCTGTTTTAAGCGATTCAACTATGGGGAAAGAACGAGTTCATAGAAACCAATGAAGTCTGTTTGTAGATGATGAAATTTGAACAATGGTCTCCAAGGTCAAAGTCTTTGTTTCTTTCTTTATGGTTAAGGTTTGAAGAGGCTTTGGCAATTCAAACTACACAGATAAAGAGAAAACATTTGGTTGAGATAAAGGAAAGATAAAGATAAGAAAGATAAAATGGTCAGTGTTACAAGAAAGTTGGCATCTCGAAGACAGTGTGTCTTAAGGATTAGTTAAGTAAATTACAATTGCTTAGTAAAGATTTTTGGAAGATTGTGCTAAAAGAAATAACTAATCTGTTGAGGTTAGGAAAAGGGTCAACAGGTCACTACAGCAGTATATGGTGTCAAAGCTGGATTTCTACCTTTGTATATCCAACCATCCACACTGAATGATTCTATACAAGGTTTTGCAGCTACAAGTAATGCTACTTTCAAATGTGCTTCTCAGAAAAAAAATGTAATAGAGGAAAGATATGTCATAAAGAAATTTGGACAAGAGCAAAAAAGAATGCTATACTGAATACTACTTAAAATGGCTGTACCTTTTTATCCACCTTTAAATGAAGTTTTCTGAAGTTATGCTTGTTGTTCTACCCTTGCACAAAGGTACATCACACTGCTTAGCAAGCAGGAATAACTCAATTATGTAGGAGAAAAAAATATTCAGCTGTATAACAATAAATAAAAGAGAACACAACTACAAACGGAACATTAAATAATAAGTACTTGTAACCTGTTTTAGTCACTAAATCAAAAGGAAAGTAATGCTCAGTCTGTTTGCCATCTCCTCTCTTTACCACCAGTCAGGAAGAATAAAGAGAACTGATAAATTGGGTTTGCACATTCCATCCTTTCTGTGATATTAAGCCTTGTTTTGTTCCTGTGTGTCCTATTCAACAGTTCTCAGTAACCACTCAGCACCTGTCTCTCAGTGTGAAGCCAGCTTGAGTTGAAAAGGGCTTTTGAGTGAATGGATTTGCACATTGGCACACGCCTCCTGCTTTTACTTTGTGTCCACAAACAAGAGTGTTGTTTTGTTCAGCATTTGTTATTTAAAATAACCATGAGTCGGGTGCTTACCTGTGCAGAGCGTTTATCTTATCGGCTGTGATTCCTTTCAGCAGATCCTCCAGCAGGTCTGAGCTGTCGGCCGGAGGAGCGGCTGGTTTGACGGCAGGTGTGTGTGTGAACCAGCCAATCAGGAGACCCAGGACGAAAAGCCCCACCCCTGCCAGGAAGTACCTATGAAGAAAAAGGGAATGACCAACCAGCTGTCAACTTTAGATTTTAGTGCTTAAAACCACATCTCATCTCAGAGAATTGTTTAGTTAGCTAGTAAATGTAATTACTATACGGGATCTACAGGACCAAGGAAAGCATGCAAGTTTCACTTCCTATTTCATTTACATACAGCTCTAAACAAAAAATGAAGAGAACACTCCGTATTTTTCTTAAATGTGTACATGTATGGCAGCCATTCAAGTGTCTGTTGAATTTCAACACAGAGAAATGTTGTCAGTAGTTTATAGAATAAAACAAAATGTTAAACTCAAAGACATACCTATAAATAGTAAAACCAGAGACACTGATAATGCTGCAGTGGTCTCTTAATTGTTTCCAGAGCTGTAAAAGGGCTTTGGAAAAGGCCAATATTTAACTGCAATACTTCTTTCCAATTGATAGAAAAAAACATGTGCAATCATTCATCGTATGAAACACCATCAATGAACCATATGTCTATTATGATTCAAAGGCAGTTAGAAAAGTTTTGCAAAATCTGGAAACAAGACACTTAATATGATCTTCCAACTCTCTGTGCAGTCAATAAATGAATTAAAATGTCCATTTAATTGGTAAAGAAATCATAGTGAGGTGGCAGCTAATTTGGCCAAATAGTTATGATACCATCCTATCACTCCTGACAGTAGGGTTAAAGCTTTCAAACACTGATAAAGCAAGCTGGGATGGATGTCCTTTCATGGAGTGAACGAACAAACAAAGGTTAGAAGAGCAAATTATAAAATGAAAATTGGAGCCTCCCATCATGAAGCAGTGGCCCTAGCCTAACCTGGAAAATAGGTTAGACAATTCTCCATTATCTTGTCTAGCATACGTTATGTACTTGAGTGTTCCTAAATGTAATGAGCCATCCTAATGCTTTAGCAGTAAATTAGATTAGATATTATTGACCCAAATTTGGGAATTCTCGAAATGAAGAAAAATTACAATTTCCTGGATAAAACAATGCTGGTTTTGGTTACAGCTGTTGGTAAAACTGGCATAGCCGCTCTAATAATTTTGAATTATTAGCATTTATGACAATCAATAAGCAGATCCCCGCCTTCATAAAAAGCTTAAAAAAAAGTGTAATGTCACATTCATATGGTGGCAAGGACTGCAAAGTATTACACACGGTTTCTTCACAATTCATTCCCTTCTGTTCTTTAGGCCTATATGCCCTCAAAATGTTAACACGATAAATTGTCCATGTTGGTAGATTTGGTGAGACCATCTATTACTGATGCTCCTGTAGCGGATCACTGAAACACACACAAGTCATAAACTCACCTACAGTTTCTACAGAAGGGGATTTAAGACTTGAGTTCTACAAATGCTACTTCAGCAATCCTTGAATCACCTGAGCAGAAAGCATTGGAGTCGTCGCTGGCCTTTGTGGCCCGGAGCCCTGGTGAAGTGGGAAATGTAGTTTGGATCTTCCTGGAGACGTTCAAATCGTCCATGTGGCGAAACAGACACAGATGGCTGGATGGATTCCATCAGTTCTGGGTCAGGGTCAGGGCCGGGGTCTGAACACCCTAAACGTGTAAAAAATGCTTTACCACCTTTTATGTAGAAAATGAATTACATGAAGTGTGTGGGCAGGCTTGGGGAGAAATGGATTATATGAAACAGGATGACATAACAAGGATAGAAAATATGTTAACTGTATTTCCTTATGTTGAGGAGGCAGGTATGGGGTTCAAACTAAAAGCGAGCTTTACTCAAATTAAAGCTGATAACAAAAAGGGGACACGACCGGGTCACGTAAACAGACACAAGCAAAAAGGAAAAACAACAAACTACTAACCAGGGAACATGATAATCGGAGCAAAACACGGACAGGGACATCAGGAAACATCCACGATAACCAGACAGGAATAAAAAGGGAACCAAGACTAAATACACATGGGTAATCACAAGAAAAGACACAGCTGGCCAGGGGAGGAGAAACACAGGGGCAACAGGTGACACAATCAGGCACAGGAGGGAAACTCAAGACCGGAAGTGAAGCTAAACATGACACAAGGAGGGAAAACATTTCAAAATAAAACAGACAACTATTAACACAAAACCAGGATCATGACACCTTTCAGTATGGCGTTCACATTTCCCAGTTCGAGATGGTTACTGGAAACTATCAACAGACCCTAACTGTTATTCTGAAAACTAAACTAGGAATAGGATTTGGAGAAAAAAAGTGCAATGCCTCATTTAGAGTTTTAAAACGATCAGCCCTCCTTGAGAAAGCACTTGTGAGGATAGAAGACTACTGCTCACACAGAACTCCAGGCACAATTCAAAACAGAGTCCTTCAAAGCTGAGGAACTCAAGTCTAGCTTTAGGGTACTTAAAAAGTTTCTCTCTTTTGCAGCTGCTGGCAGAGGCAAACTTCTCACGTTAAAAGCCAAATTTTCTTTTCTTCTTTAGTGACAGGTTGTTTCAATTTATGTGAAAGGGTTTCTGAAGAACTTTTGTGCAAACCAGCTTCAAGATAAATAAATAAAATGGTTTATGATGTGAGCACGTTTAAATCATACATGTATCAGAAAAGGTCATAAATGCTTAACATTTGCTGGCATGAGAAGGTGCATCAGTATCATATTCAGGTGCATTACAGGAGCAAATGTCATAATCAAAACAAAGACAACATGAGATAAGGCATCTTTAGACTTTAAGCAATCCTCTTTATTTATCAAACTGTTAGCTGTCATTAACGTGTCAAAATGTTTTATAAATTATTCACAAACTTAAGGGTCCTGACATAAATCATTCATTTCCATGCATTATGATCTGTAATTGTTTTCTTAGTTGAACAAAATAATCACCTTTTCATATCATCATGCTCTATATGAGATCAGCTGTACGACAGAATATGCAAGTCAATGCACTATGAGCTTATAAATGACTGTTTGAATTTAAATCGGAATATGCTGGTCACTGACTGTTGAAGGTATTTTATATTGTTATTTAAAAAAAGCTGACCCAGAAACATATATTTGACCAAATCTGTAGACATCTTAAAGGGGCCCCACTATGCGTTATTTTCAGGTTCATATTTGTATTTTGTTCCTCTACCATGTCTCCATGCTTTAATGTTCATAAAGCTCTTTATCTTTCTCATACTGCCTGTGCTGCAGCACCTCTTTCCACCCTCTGTCTGAAACTAGAGCCCAGTCTGCTCTGATTGGTTAGCTGGTCGGCTCTGTTGTGTTTGGTCAGCGGCTTAGAGATGTCCTGCCCCTATGCCTATCATGTACAATGTGTTGGAGTGCTAGCCAATAGAAGCGTGAGTGTTAAATAGTGATGTCACTATGTTATGGAAGTAAATTAAGCTCTCCAATGGAGGCGTTTCAGGCAGGGGGGGAGTGTGTGGGAGAGTAACTCCTCTGGAAGGAGCACAGGAATGTTAGCCTTTGCAGACCATTATAACACACACTAGAAAAGGAAACCCCAAAAAAAGCATAATGAAGCCCCTTTAACTGACACATTGGTTAGGAAATTGTATTATTGTACCTGATCTCTGGCAGTCTACATGTTGCATCTGCATGCGGTCCATGCTGGGCCCTGGTTCCTGTAGCACCTCCTTGTCCAGGTCCCAGTCCAGATCCAGACCTCCAGAGCAGTGCAGACCTTCACCGACCATTGGACCACTCTGGGTGTCACAAACCTTCCTGTATGCCATGTAGTCACCTGGATTTCAAATCACACATAGTTTCCAGATATCTCACTTTTCTATACGCATTATTAGCCAATTTTAAGATACATAATGGTGTCCCAGTGAAACCATCTCGCTAACCCTCTTTGGGGTCAAATTGGAAACATACAACCAACCCCACATACCCCAAAGCAAAACCCTAACATTTGGTTATATGCCTTGTAAGTCATGAGCAGATGTCATCGGAGCACTGCCAACATTCTATGACATCCCTATGACAACATGAAATAATGCAAAAAACAAGTGCTTTCATGAGCTTAGAAAACATTTTCCTCCAGCGAGAGAGAACACATTTTCAGCAGTACTATACACAGATAATCTACAGCTAAAGATGAATTGTGCGAGACACGGCAGGAGGCACTCTACGTTCATGCGCCAGCCTGCCAATGCTAACAGCTGGGAGTCTAACCCCGGGCTGGAGCTCAGCAGAGAACTGGAGAAGACTAGACTTGAGCTGGCTTGTCAGAAAAGCCTCACAGAAAGGTTCCTGAAACAAGAACAGGAAACCATCAGGCAACTGAAGGAGGCTAAACAGCAGCTAGCCCATCAAACGAACCTGAAGGAAGGGTTCATCACCAAAGAGAAGAAAATACGGGACAAATTTGAGAGCATGAAGAGGACCTGCGACCCTGAGAGCCTGAAAACCTTTGAGACTGCAACCGAGGTTCACAACAACATCAAAAGGACCACGAAGAACGAGCTCCACCATGAATTCGAGCAGGTCAAATCGGCTTACATAACCGACCTGGAAGATCTCTCTAGAAAGATCCAGTTGGCGAGAAAGATAAACGCAGCTCTTCAGCAAAAAGTGGAACATCTGAGAGATCCACGTCCCTCCAGCCTGAGCTTTGGAGATGGACTTCAGGAGCAGCAGGAGCCAGAGGACATGGAGCTGCTGCCAGTAGTCTCTCTGATTCAGAGTATGGACCAGATGATCCTGTCCCTAAAGAAATGAGGACAGGAAGAACAGCCCTCAACCATCAAGGAGCTGCTCACCAGCCCGGGGCTGAAGAGGAGTGCTCGTCTGGCATTCTGAAGAAATAATAGAAATAAAAAGCAAAATAAAAAATATATATATATCTGAATGTTTGGGTGTACTTTAAATTGTTGAGTTGAAGCCAAAACAATCCTCTCGTACTGGGTCTATACAGCAGTGTTTTTTTAAGAATCTGCTTTTACGTATATAATCTTTGTTAATGCTGCATAATTCATAGTAATACCAAATAAAGGAGTGATGATATTATTTTGAAATGACCTGATTATGGGCCCCTACTTTAGCTACAGTATAAAAACATCTTATATTGCAATAATAATTTAACAAAAGCACTGCTACTGACAGTATGAAGGAGATATTTCATAAAGCTGCATATATGTTTTGATTCAAAGGGTTTGCAGCCACCTAAGACCTGTTTATGGAAGAGAGATTGTAACAAAATTAAATCACCATCATTTTGTGTAGCCAAGCATGAAGGGCGAAACTGTTTTTTGTTTATATTTTTAACCTTTTAGAGTATTTACTAAAATGTACGGTGTCCTTGGGTGTCTTGAAAGTATGAATGCCTAACTGATGTTTTTGGATTAATATAACATGATTAATGTGCACAGTATGTTGCATTTTGCTGCTGTAGATTATTGAGGTTGTGCTCTTTTTAACTGTTAACATAATTTTTGGTAGTTCATCATTAATTTGTATCATCGCTGTCCTGAGCACCACATTTCTCTATTAGTCACATTTTATTCAGAGAAAAAGCAGCGCTGATTTTAAGCATTGTGACGATGCATTTTGCTCCTGATTCGAAATACTTCAAATTGTTTATTCAGCTAAAGAAGTAGGAGAATTGGTTTTACCTCATCTTTCTTTATATTTTCTTCACATTACACAACACCAGAAAATAGTGATAATAGTTCAAATGCACTTTAAAGTGCTGTCAGGCAGAGGAAAGCTGCACATTGTTCATGTTGGAGCAGCTACAACCATTATTGTTGTAGCTGTAGCTATTGGGATTAATAGGACCTAATAAGTATAAAACCTAAGCATTTGTCTTTGAACAGGAAGTAGTTTTGGACAGAAATGATGTCCTCATATGCGGACAATAGGTTTATCTGACTGTGTAAGAAAACCAAGTCACCAGTGTATCACAGAGTGTGTACTTATTGATACACTGGTGATTCAACCAGAGTAAAAGTTTGGTTCTGAATTATATATTATAATTACATACATTTACACATTTGAATAACTTTTACTTTCACCGTTAATACTTGAGTGTCTTTGCTATGAACTAATATGTACTTGTGTTTTCCTTTGGCCTTTTGAAAATGTGTGTCAGAACTTTGAGTTAGCAATTTAAACATTCTCAATGCATGAACATTGCTGTGCAAAAACAAAATTGCAAACAATATACTAGAGTGACCTTCTTCAGCGCTGTAGCCACCAAATGCCCCTTCAACACACCTTGCGTAATCGATGCAGTAAAAAAAGCCCCTAAAGATAGTTAACCCAGAACCAGCAGGAAGTACATTCAAATACATTTGAATGAATTTCCCAAAAAGTATTATCCATGTTCACACTTGCAATCCGTACCAAGGCCTCTTGAAATCTGACCATTGCAGTGAACGCAACAGATTAAAACTGCCCATCTGACTGAAGGTAATGGATGTTACATTAGTGCTGGATATAGAAGAAAACGTGATAAGTGTGGTTAATAGCTACTTAAGCTAAGTAACTGACCAGAGCCTCTCAGCACACAATTATGAAGAGTAAAAGCACTGCAGGGTGCTGCAACGCTTTCACACAATGTAATGTGACTGACAGAACACAAGTTAGGGCGAGGCATAGACTAAAGCAATCGATCTAAGTGTATGTGTGTGTGTGTGTGTGTGTGTGCCTGTAAGAAACATGAATTCATAGCTTTGGGGAGTTGTGAGTGTGTGTGAACTGGGAGGTGATCATGTGTGTAAAACCAGCTCTGGTTCAGTTCACCACAGCTCCTAAACAGCATCATTAAACCTCAGGGAAATGCATGAAAGAAAAAAGTAAAGAAATCAGCTGAATAAAATCATTGGCTTGAAACTGCAGTTTGAGTTAAAGGTTGTTATTCAGTGAAATGTGTTCATCTTACAGACAGGTTTACTTCAATAATAACAGGTTTAAACTGGTTAAGTTCAAGCAAAAGGAGTAAAAAGCAAGTTGTTAAGCCTAGAGCTAATACCTAAGTGGTTACCATGAAAACAAGGGTTTAAAAATAAACGTATTCGTTCCATCCAGCTTCTTTACACGTGTGCCTTGTTTTGGTGTTTCATGTAGTGGATATCACCAAAATGTTTAAGTTTTGGAGTATTTGGTTTAAAGGTTAGAAACGCAGGCTTGTTAGCAAAAGGTCTTTGGTTTAACACCTGGACTGTGGTGATCAATTTGGCTGTCCCTCGTTACACCCACTGTGTAAGCCCCTTAAACACATCCATCCAATCCACTCTTAACTTTGGCTCTTATCTTGTCTAAAAAAATATGTTCTCTCTTTGAAACATTAGTTTGACGTAAAAACAAAGACCATTTTGATTATTTAAATAAATGTGATTATTTATTTATATTGTAAAATAAACTTTTTTTGTTGTCTGTAAACAAAATATATGTAGTATGATTTTCCAGAATCTGATTGCTCAGATTTATATTTGTATATCACGTTAGATTTGACGGTTTAGGTACAATAAATAAAAGAGGTTGCGGTGATTATTATTTTACAAACATAAAGTATTGACAGTTTGCCACTTCATATTGATTTGTTAAAAATGTGTTGTATTGTGTCAGCAAACATATTGATTCATGTTTTTGTGTGCATGTAAATGGTCTGCAAAAGCTAAAATCCCAAAGTTCCTTCCAGTGCGAGTTTCTCTCCCAATTTTCAAATAAAATATAATTTATCCTTTTGTTGCACAAAGGACTCTCAGTTGTAACACCACTACACAAGCATAGTATCATTACTGTTGACAGTGATGATTGTCTCTGGGACATTTTACAATTCTATATCATTTTGTCTCTGAATAGCTCCCCGATGTCTGAGCGATCGCTGAATTGTCCTTGTTTAGCCTCTTTGTTTATAATAAGCGGATCAACAAGAGATTGAGCTAAAGGACAAAGGGGAGGATGGCATACACAGATGGAGACAATTAGAGGATATGTCCAGGAGAGTAGGGACTGTAGACACAGTGAGGAGGCGCAGAGGCAATGGCTGCCACTCAAAGCAAAAGCGTTGAAAACAGAAAGGCAGCAGAGTGTTTATAGATGAAGGAGAGAGGGTAAAAAGCAGAGGGAAGAGGTCTGGGAGTTCCCTGGCATCAATCTTGAATGCTTCACCACACTTTCATTACTTCTAGCTCAATGCAGATGAAGGATCCTCTCAGTAAAAGGGAACAAAAGTTCATTTAACTGCTGACCTCCCGTTACCGCCACACACTGCAGTGGGCTTTCTGCCTGATGCTTATCTCCAGTGGAGAAAGAAATTGCAATTCAATTCTTTCTTTACTTTGGGTTGTTGTATAAACATGTCTTTTGCAATTTAGATTCAAAGATGACTCAATGCCTTATGCATAAAAAAACCCAGCCCCGGCCGTGGCGCAACTGGCTGGGGCACCTGCACCGTACGCCGTCGACCCGGGTTCGATTCCCAACCCGTGGTCCTTTCCGGATCCCACCCCGACTCTCTCTCCCACTTTCCTGTCCCTCTCCACTGTCCTATCCGATTAAAGGCAAAAAGCCCCCAAAAGATATCTTTAAAAAAAAAAGACCCAAGGCCTTTTTACACATTCTCCCTGTTGTTTCAGGGCCCATTTGTGCATTCAGAGGCAGTGATGGAAAGTAAGTAACTATATTTACTTATTTCTTCAGAGTGTCAGACGAGGTATTTTATAAGGACTTAAGTACTATTTTAAAATACCTACATACTTTATTTGAGTATTTCCATTTAATGCTACTTCATACTTCTACTCAACTACCTTTAAAAGGGTAATTGCTTACTTTTAGTCCACTACGTTCATTTAATAGCTTAAGTTACTTTTGAGATTAATATACTGCAATAAATCAAACATGTGATACACTTGTAAAACAATGTATTACGGAATATTAAACTATTCAATGCAGTTAATTATTATTACATTTTAACTAAACGTTAACCAAAGACATTTGTAAACAGGATTTTTTTGTGTTGCATAACCTTTTTGTCTAAAATATAACTTCATGCAACAACAATAACAATCTAAATATGTCTTTTATATAATAATATATCACGGCTGGAGGTTTTTTTTTGAGTATGAGTCACTTTGAAGCTGTACGTACATTGTATATGTAGGACTTCTAATTGTAACGGAGAATTTCGACATGAATGTGTTAATTCTACTTGAGTTAAGGATCGGAATACTTCGACTGAACATGCTTCTATTGGCTAGCGCTCCAACACATTGAACGTCATAGGCTAAGGGGAGGGACATATCAAAGTGGTTGACCAATCACAACAGAGACAGCCAGCTGACCAATCAGAGCAGATTGGTCAGCTGGCTGTGCAGTTTTCTCATACTGGACAAAAAATAAAGAGCTTTTTGAACATTAAAGCATGGAGACATGTCACCTTAGGGATTGATCATATAAATTGAAACCTGAAAAAGCATAATCAGGCCCCTTTAAATTAACTCTTTTTTTTTGCTTTTTATTTCAAAAATGTCTTCATCTTCTAAGAGTTAAAATATCAACAAAAAGCTATTGACCACATAATTATGATTCAATATTTCATAAGTATGCAATCTGCAAGGTTCCCAGTGTAACATCTTAAAGCACAATTTCTCACTGGCGTGTGACACCAGAGCAACAACTATGTTCTCACATTAAGTCCCTGGGTTCATTCCAAACTAAGATATTTGTTAGTCTTGCTCTGACTGCCGCTACACTGCATTGTAGTTTCTAGTTAGCTGCATTTTATGGCTGATGTCTGTGACCGAAACATCACCATACTTTGGAGCTCTTTTTCAATAAATCATGTGGTGAGGGGGCCACTCCTGCCTGTCTTCTCAGCTGAATGGGTCACTGCAGTTTTTAGGATTGTATCCCTAAGCGGGGTTTTGGGAGAAAAGCATAATATTGCTCTTTGAACTTAAAGCTCAATGTCAAGTTGTACCAACACTTGACATTGCTATCTGTACAACTTTCCTGACCTGATTTTAAGTAAGGTGACACTCACATCATCTCAGAGGACCATGGTCGAGCAGCTGCAGCTGTGCTCAAAAGGATCTGTGTTCAAAAATGTAAAGTTCTACAGGTTCATTACCTGTTAGGCTGTTTGCATTAATTTGTGTATTCTTTCATATCTAAGACGGCCATCATTACCCACTATAATAAAGGTTTAAGTTGCTTTAAGCTAAGGTTGCCATATTGATTATATATAAAACAAATTTGGATCAATCACAAGGTTCCTTTGGAAGGAATTTCATTTAAATGAAATTTTGTTGTTAATGTTGAAAGAGCTGAGTTTTCTGCATCTTTTGTAAATATATATAGCATTTCCCATACAACATAACTGCATTGACAATCAGGAAATTGTGGTTTGTGTTTCAAAATTCATTTTAATTTTCCATTAAACAACTTTGGCTTTTTGTAAGCCTGTTATATGACTGGATTTTTCCTAACTTCACCATGTAGTTGCATTTTTTGTTTTATATTTCTTCAAATTGCAACTTTATTGAAAATGTTTGGTATGGGAACACATCTGGCATAATGTCAAATATAAAACAAAACACATCAACAATGTTTTCATAATGACTCTTACTGCCTGAACGGTAGACACAGGTCTGCAATGAAAGTCTAACCAAGGGGGTTGAAAAAAATAGGACAGGTGATGATGGATTGTGAGACTCAAAAGCAATAAACAAACAACGACAAAATAATCAGTAAAACATCAGCAAAAAAACTCTCTAAACATTGGTTGAGAAATGTGACATCCCTATCATGTACAGAGCCAGCCTTAAGAACAAGATCTGCATTTCTGGTTTCAACAGCAGTTCTGTTCGACCTTCACAGCTCCTCATAATCATAAACAGATGTGTGGCTTTGAAGAGGTGAGGAACGACAGCGTTGGTATGCTGCAACAAAGTCGCCCTTCAAATCATTTCTCTGATATCAAATACTCCAAACAGATTGACAGGTCATCTGCTGCCTCTGCTATATTTCCCTCGTCTACAGTAGATTCTCCCTGCAACCGAAATTACTGCAACGCTGGCCCGCTGGTGAGACTGTCATCCATGTTTAGTGTGATCAATGGAGAAAAACGAGAGGTGTAGGGTTTTCCCAAAACACTTCTCGACACCAATCATTTCATTTGACACAACCCTGTCAGCTGCTGTAGTTAAAGAGCATGAAACAAGCTGTCAGTCATGACTTTTCCTAACACAGAACTGCCAGGAGGGAAAAGTAAGATGCATGGATCACAAATTATTCATAATCCCACATAAATGATAACAACCTCAAAGTTACCTTTGTTCCATTTTGTATATTAATACCCATGAATAAAACACATTCAGATTATACAATAACCCCCACACCCTGATGGGTCTCTGGGTGGTATACCTAGATACTGGAAAAAAGCAGTAGAAGCCACTCGGGACAAATAAAAGCAAATGGTAGAGTAATAAAATGATTGAGTGTCTTTATAAAGGCTCCAGTCATACTGAGTGGTTATTTAAAGGGTACAACATTTAACATTATCAGACATTCCCAGTAGTTATTGTTAGGTTTTCCCCTTTTCCTATGCCCTAGTAACCTAAGGGGTTGCTCTGGGCTCCATCATGGGCCCAGTTCTATTCTACCTGTCATGCTCTGCATTGGAAACATTATTAGAACGTTTAACATTACTGTTACTTTTACATTGGAGATTCACAACCACACCTTCCATTAAATTCTAAGGACTCCCTACAACCTCTCTTCTCTCCTGAGGCGAGTAAAGGCTGGGTGGGAAACCTAAACATTTACATAACTGAAGTGATTATCATTGGTCCTTCGGTGTCCAGTAGCTACTGTATCTAGCCAATAACCCTGTTGTTGTTTCGTTGTGCTAACGTTGTCTTTCCATGTCATGAATACAAGTATGTATATCTTCATTACATCAAGACGCAGTTCTCTCTACAATTAAAAGTTATAACATCTTATAAGCATTATTTATAACAAAGCTGAGTTTTCAATTTGACAGTTCCACAAAGCAACATCAATAGTCAATGTCAATCTGTTAACGATAGCATCCACTTATAAAGCACAGGAGCTGACTCTGTTTGTGCCGTGTGCACTTTAGTTTTCCTTTAAACCCCTCCGTCAGTCGAATGATTGAAGAAAGAAATTAACTATGGAGTCGGCTTATAATGCAGTTTACAACTTTTAGACCCAAATTATTTAAATAAGGGCAATAAAAGTGTTCATACTGGGTAGTTGCAAGTCAATGGGAAGACTATATACCATGGTACACATTCCATGTTACTATGGTAAAACCACTATGATAACACAGCTTATGGGTACACTGGAGGCAACCAGTTTAGCAGAAGTTCATTCATATTAACCTTACAGTGTGTATTGAAATATGCTAATGAAATGTCCAACTTACAGAGTTGACGTTAGCGCACTCATACTATATTTTTTCTAGAAAAACCCCTGTTAACGAATTAGTTGCTATATAATGAGATATGCTTTTATATAACAAGCTAAAGCACATACCATGACAACTATGAGATACCATCTGGAGAAACAATTTCAGATTTAAATATTTCAAAATAAAGCCAGTTTATTGAATCTGTGCATCCATTAGAAATACCCTTCTCGGTACATGAAGTGAAATAGATTGCATATTAATGCCCTCAATGTATTTCAGTCGTCTGCTGTGGTACTTAACAGGCAGCCGGTTCATTTACTATCATGTGTCTGTTGTCTGCAGAGAGACAAAATAACATGCAGCTTATTGGAATCCATTTAACAGCCGAAGCTAGAATGTTCATTTCCTCATAAAATATAACCTGCCTGGGTCTCACATGCCGATATCCATCCGTAACCACAGCATCAACATCTGCCCGCTGCCACGTTGCTGTGAGAGTTTGTTACAGGATGCAGGGCCTTCAGAGAAAAACCTTTATTTTTATAGTGTTCATGAATTAAAGATGGCTTCCCCCTGGGGTGTTGAGGGAGAGTAGAGGCTTTATGGATCTCTCCCCTTCTCCTCTGCATTAAGTCTCTTGAATACCACAGGCCATGTCTCCGGATGTTATACACGGAAAACAATAACAGCCAAACATTCTTATCTTAGCTGTTTGTTTGTATTTCTTCCTCTCAATACCCATTTTCTCTCGTTTTTTTTGCCCTCGCTGTCATTTGTGCTGCATTCCCGGCTCTGAAAGTTCATGCCTGTCCATTAAAAACTGCATTACCCTCAAGTCAACAGGTTATGCAGTCCATTACAGTTGAAGGTCAGCCTTTTCTGTTCTGTAGCGGGTGGATTTGGGGAAACAGAACAGGCGGATGTGGGCGTCCCTAAAGACAAGATCTGAATCAGGAAGCAATAACACCCCATAACGATGTAGTACGTCGTTATTTTATTTCTGTCTACATAGTCAGGACATTGCTGTTATATTTTAACTGGTGAAAAAACGCAAAATATATATACTTATATTTACGAGATTTTGGTTCAGGTTTTGTATCAGGTAGATCACATCAAGCTAATAATACTACTGTACACTTCACAGACATGCTTTGTATAGATATTGCCCTACAATATATTGTAAAATATAGCATAATAGGAGACCTTTAAGTTCTAAAATTACAAAAATATATTAAAAAGCTTACAGTCAGTATAACGAGGCAATTTAGGTCATGTTAAAGCTGTGTATATGTATATACATTGTTGTGCATAGAGTTGATTATATTTGTCTTTTGTATTTTAGTTTCACATCAACCTTACACCAATAAACCTGTGGGCAAGGGTTCACGTCTTCAGAGTCTTGGTGTACGGAGGGAGTTTATTTGGCTGTTAAGCTATGTACACTACATATACTGACGACAGCACCACATTCACGTGCAAGTAACATGCATCATTAAACAAACAAAACAAAGTTATAGGAGCATTTCTTTCTTCAACGTTTTATGAAGTATGGGCCACATGTTGAATGTTAGCTAGCCGAATGTGTTTGTTGTGTTGATTTAATAACAATGATGTCTACTTTAAGATGTGTTGCACTGCATAATGCTCTGAAATGAGAGATGAGTGCAAATGTAAGAGCTGATGCTTATGGTACAGCCTGTTTGATTGTACAGTGGTGTGGCTGCAAAGTTGCACCTTGCAGCAGTGGCTGCTCGCTGTCTAGAAACACTTGAATTTTATTTGAGGCAATGAGGTTTTATTGCTACCGATGAAAAGTTGCAGTTCTAAGAAATCCAATTTTTTGGGGGAACAAGGCAAATCGTAAAGATGCTTAGTGAATTCACCAGTGTAATAAACCATAAACCCTAAATGTGTCACCCTGTTTTCCTTTTCATTTCTTGTAACGACAACTACACATCCTCTTTTCCTTCTCAACTCTCACTGTGTGCATTTCTTCAGCAAACAAATCAGGTTAAAATAAACCTCTGCATGATATCAAATGTGAAGAAATATATTTTCTACCTGGGGGGTTTAAACTAAGATATATGATTCAAGTCTGCCAAGTTTACCTTGAAAGCATTGCTAATCCATCTTCCTGGCTAATCAACCAGAACACTGGTTGTGACGACTCTACTGGATGTTAAGCCCTGTTTACCGCTGTTTTAAAGACCTACCACTGAGTAAATTGTGCCAGATAATTTCCTATTTCAGCAACCTCTTATAAACACGTCCTTCTCATCATATAAGGAGGCTTAGGAGACTGTTTGTTTGCTGCATAAGGTTAACAAATATCTGACACAAACAACTGACAAAAGGCAAACAAAATTCCAAACAAAAATTAATACATGTTTTGAAAAATGCAGAGTGAAAGGTAATACTAATAATTCATGGTATTTATTTTAGCGCTTTTGTAAGTGCTCAAAGCACGTTGCATTACATTGTAATACATTCCATACTAATATGGTTACATAACTCAGAGCTTTCAACTAGCATGAGATCCTACCGTGCCTGATGTGGTTTGAACAGATTCCTGCACCTTGATGCATTGTCTGTTTATTTCAGACCCTTAACAGGAAACATGAGCATCACTTAAAAATCAAGACTTAGTTGTATACGACAATCAGACCCTCTTCAAACCTGACAGTGAACAACTTCCTGCGGCTCAATAAGTTGGAAATGTACTGCAATTTATTTGATGAACTATAAACAAAATCCTATGTGGCATACATCTATGATTTTGACTCTTAAAATACTCTGGAACTGGTGACAGCTGTCAGAAGTGTCTTTGTGAATTACCAGCTGCTAACATGCCACAGACTTAAGATATGCAATCTGAAGAAGTTCGCATTTTCATATCCTGAACAAAACCCTCAAGGGACTAGCGAATGTGAGGTGATTGAAAATGATGTAAATTTGTATTAAGCTTGAAAACTTTTTTGGCATTAAGCAGGACAAAAGTAATCTTACCAATAGACTATTTGCACTATATTCTAATGTAAAATGCTCCATCTGTAAACACATGCAAGGTTCAGTATCATATACGTAGGTTAGAACATACAGTACATGTTCTGACAGGCGGAGCCTCTCATGTATTACAATGATGCAATCCAAAAACAGCTCGCATACACTGTCCTCTTGAGACTTTCTAGCTGACAATGACATGTCTCCCAAGGGCAACTATACAGTAATTACAAACCTGTGTGCATCTCTGAAAATACACACACACACACACACACACACACACACACACACACACACACACACACAGACTGAACAAGTGATGGCATTTTTGTACTGTGTGTTTTTGACAGCTGCCATCAGCCACCTGTGCTTCCGATCCTTTTATCTGACTACAACATCATGCATGGCCCAGGGGAGATCTACACCCGCACATGCATGCACATTCACCGGCGTCAATACCTCCATCTCCCCATCCCTCCAACTGCAAACACCTCTGCTGTTTGATCTCTCCTATCCATCTCCCTGTTTAATCCCTGTTTCTCTCTTGGCCTCCACCAAATTAAATGCAAATAGCTCGGCATAACCTGGGGCGTCATTTATCTAAATTAGAGCGCAGAGTGTGGATCCCCAAAGGGCGCCCATATGCTAGCGCAGTTAGCGTCATTAGCTTCATTAGCCCGTGTCAGAACATTAATTACATATCAAGCCTATCAGTTAGCTGGGGCGTGGGGTTCTCATCCACTCTGGACTTCAGTGGGCAGGGAGAAAAGAAAGACAAGCCTTTATCTCTAGAAGTGCTGGAGAATTCTGTCTCAGCATGTGGGATATATTAGAAAAGAACAAAAGTCAACTTTGCAATCTGCTCCAAAATGTTCTCATGAAAAGCATCAACCCCTAACACAATACAATACAGAATACTGACCATTTAATACAAGTGTGGTCTTTGAAATATCAAATGTAAAGATTTGTGTTGTTAAAATGTGACCTCGAGCTGTGATACAAACAACAGGTCTCAAACTCAATTGTATTATGGGCCAGACTAACATAACCCATTAAAGGGTGGTGGTCATTTAAAGACAATATATAATATAATAAAACCATTGTTCAATTTATTTTAAAATATTGTTCTGTGACAAACACACAATATTATGTATAGAAAATACTGTATGTAGTCCTACACACTCACATGCGTCTGTGTCATAACAAATCCCCTTAATTCTTAGATTAAAAAAACACTCTTTTTATTTACTTTGTATTTATCAATCAATGATATATATATATATATACTACAGGTACAGTAACTAATAAAGACAAAAGACAAAATGCAATCGAAATCATCAGGAAACTATAAAACTATACTAAAAATTCTGATTCTGCTTCAACACAAATTGCAGTGCAGCGAAAGCTGGCCAAATCTTTTCTCCGGTTAATGCATTTGTATGCATGGTCCTTGTTTAAAATAAACTAATGGAAGAGTGGTCATTACTTATGATTTCAAATGTCAAAGTTCACACACTCATGGAAATATTTATATTCAGGTATTTTTGTTGTATACATGTACTTCCTTCCTTCCTACCTACCTACTAGAGGCACATGTCCTATGCGCTTAAAAAGCAGCAGCATGGAAAATCACAGAGACGGGTTTTTTTCAATGCATGCTCCAAGTGAGCAAATTTCATAGAAAAAATAATTGGGTACACTTTGTAACACTGTTTCAGTTCTTGTAAAAAAAACCATGTTCTGAACGAAGTGCTTGTCTGTACCAGGTGTCTTGGATTTTAAATTATTTTTGACAAATTTTAAAAAGGTAAGAACAAGGGATCAGGTCAGGTTGATACGAGTTATTAACTTTTTGATTTTGTGTTTTTCTTTTGATCATAAACTTCAAATGTCACTCGTACAAAAAGGCAAATTGCCAGCTCATTAGGCCGCCAAGTGACAGACTCACCAACCGGATCATACTGGAAGGCTTTTTATGGCGGAAATTGTGTCATGTCTCTGTGGGAATAGCATACGGGTGAATAATACCATTAACATTGACTGGATTCCATTAAGCTGGGTCCTGATATTGTTTATGCTGGCTCACTGTCACACTGTCATTGCCTCCTGTGAACCTTGAATACAAAAACCCATAATTAACATTATTAGTAACACCTGTGCCTCACCTTCTGTGAAAAGGGCCAATTGTTATGTTGCTTTGAATGTTGGCAACCGGATTTTCTGAATAGCTGGCTGGTAATGCAGTCAACAGATGAACAAATTATTCTTGATCTAAAAGCTCACAGTGACTGCTTGTCTTTGTGTGATACTGAAGTTCTTCGCCCTGAGGTGAGCCTTTCAGACGGCACATAGGGTGCTTACAGACTGAAAACCCTCAGGCAACACAATACAAGGGTCTCGATGTGGGAATGTTGCTGCAAAGTACTGAAGAGAAGATGAACCAAGAACTCCAATTTGAAGGAAGGGAGTTGATTGTCTAACATTAAGACTGAACAGTAATAGGAAAATAAAGGGCAGTTATCTTCTTCTTGTTTTTGAGGTAAAAAGTGAATACAAAATGCTCCACACAACAATATATGTGTTGTAGTACTCAGACGATATGTTCCATGAAATAAACATTTATAAAATGTAGTAGTAAAGGAATTAATTTAATATCAAATCATATAAAAGCACACTGTGTGTGAACAGGGTTAAAAACAAGGCCTCACAAACTGTGTCAAGATTAAACGATAAGGCCACCTTGAGTACGTTCAGGTAAACTATGCTTCTCATTTTCTAAAGTTAATGGGATACGAAGTTACTGTAGGAAAATTGACAAAAGTAAAACTTCCCTCTCACGTGCTAGAAAACGTATAAGGTCAAGTGTCGGTCAATGTAATGCAGGTAACGCAACCATGGACACGTGTACAAAAACATATGCTAAAAAGGTTACAATAAAGAAATTGGAATGTGGTCAACCAATAATCAGACCACAGAAAGAAACGAGGATTAACTGTCTGATCAAAAGGTCTGCTCGGACTTTGTTTTCTGTCTTTGAGGAAATAAAGTTACTTTGCACCTGTTAGAATTGTATTGCTATGAAATAAGTTAAGACTCTTCAACTGGCTAAAGCCGATGTCCTTCAACACTCTCTGTCCGAAAGGATTTGTCCCAATTACTTGCAGCCTGGATTTTTGACAAAGTGCTTTAATAGTTTTAACCTAGCCTCAATCAAACACTGAGCTGTGTGGCAATTGTGGAATAGTGGCAACAATTGGTATTAAACTTCTTGCAGAATCACATTAATAACGAACACATTTTTTTTTCAAGAAATTCAAAAGAAATGCAGTTGCTCTAAAATGTTAGAGCAACTGCATTTCACGATTGTAAAGGTTTTATAGGGGTCCCCTCGCATACAAAACCACACTTACACGTGTGAAGTGGATCGGTTGAAAGAAGATTGACTTAAATACTGTCTTCTGTTGAAATGTTCTACATAACAGAAAAGGAGCTGTAATGCTTCCCTTGTTAACTCGTTTAGCTTGGGATAAACTGGACCTTGCATCCCACAATTCCCGCCAACAACAACATTTTTGAATGTTATGCCGAAAAACCTAATGATGGGATCATTAAGCTCCGCTGATTATAAGGTATTTTCCATCGTATGCCATATGTTGCTAAAGATCTTATGTGTTTGGAACTTTAAGCATCATTTTAATACCAACGGTTTACCTTGTAAAATGTTTCATGAAGTCAACATTGAGTTTGTGCAGACTTGGGTGGTATTTCTAAAACTATCTTATTTTATACATGTTAAGCACATACTGTATAACATAAAGAAGGGGAGAGTTGGGTAAGATGAGCCAATCTGTGATTACGTTTTCCACTAGGCAAAGAAAAAACGAGATAGAAGTCAAATGACAAAAACCTTTACTTCAGGATGTTTTCTGTCCATCAAAATGAAAATAATGCATCTATCACAAAGGTCCATGAAAATATGACTTCTCAAAGAAAATGTGTCTTTTGGCTTAAATTGCCCCATCTAAGGGGTTAGTTGAATTTCCTCAAGGGGTTAATTGAGTCATCTAGGGGTAAACTCTCCCCTTTTATTCAAATTAAATACAATCACGCTAATTAGGAATCATGACGATTAATTAGAGTCTATGTGGGGAAAAGGTAAGAACAAGCAAACATGATCCAAATCAAAATGTGATTACAATTTATTTTAACTTTCTTTTATATTAAGCCAGAACACAGCTTTTTTTCGCAGCCTGTCAGGAATTCATATTTGAAGGGCTGACTTGGTGGCAGGATTTTGCCTATCTGGCTGGCAGGACAACCTAGCTGTGGGAGCCAAAACCGGAATCTGAGATAGAAACATGAATTAATACCCATCGATCTAAGAGCCCATTAGCTTTTATTAAAACATTTTTTTAATCCACTTCTGTTTCCAAAAGTACAATTTGTCACTATTTCTTGAAAAAGCAATTTTCATTACAGCCCTAAAAGTTAATAATTGTCAGGTTAAGTGACATGTGCACAATGTCTCTATTAAGCCAATATTATATCACACTTGCTTTGAAATCTGTGGCAGTTAATGTGACAGGAATGGCTCCACTTGAAGGTCATTTACAAGACAACCAAGTGAAGGAGAAAAAAAAAAATCATGATGGTAAATAACTCAGACATAGACATGAAAAAATAGTCCATCCCTTAGTGTTTTGTGTTTTTCATTACTGTTTTAACACCATAATGTATTCAATAATGAGCTTAGAAACCCTGCCAGTAGCGCCCATATTTTCACAAAAGTGTCATAAGGAAATCACAAAGACAAATGGGGTTATTTTGCTCCCTCACTTTGTGACTCACACATGATACACTATTTTGCTGAAAGTCACACCTTCTCTCAAGCCTTCTGTAAAAACACAGTTACATCTAAATATAGCCTGGATCATGCTGCTGAACAGCTAATACACATCACTCATTATCGCCTGCCACTGCCAAACACAGACACGTGCGTGCACACACACACACACACACACACACACACACACACACACACACACACACACTCACACACACAGTGTCACCTTCCCTTCCCCTTAAAAATGACACTGAGTCACACTGAGAATGTGTGTGAGGGGTAAAAATGAAATGTTGCTACAGGTTATATGCATCATAAGGTCTATTTAAGGAGTACAATGCACAGCATGACGTGTGGGTGCATGTCTGTGTGAAAACTGTGGGAGTGTGAACAAGTGCTGTTTCCTAAATTAACCAGGCCATTCTAGTTTCAAATCTGAGACAGAGGGACTTTTTCAAGCTCATAGGAAATAGAAAAAGGGGCCTTTGTGTTTTTGTTTGTTTGCAATACTCTGCTCATTTCTAGGTTCATATCAGTATTTTGTGCCTCGAATGTGACATGTCTCCATGCTTTAATGTTCAAAAATATCTTTATTTTTCTCATACTGCCTGTGCTACAGCACCTCTTTTCACCCTCTGTCTGAAACCAGAGCCCAGTGTATTCTGATTGGTTAGCTGGCTGGCTCTGTTGTGATTGGTCAACTGCTTAGAGATGTCCCATCTCCCATCGCAGTGAAGGATTTTAGCCTTTGAAGACCATTTACATGCACCAAATCCTATATCACACTGCAGGATAGGAAAAACCCCAACAAGCATAATACACTGAAAAAAC
Organism: Eleginops maclovinus; assembly: GCF_036324505.1. Lineage (NCBI taxonomy): Eukaryota > Metazoa > Chordata > Actinopteri > Perciformes > Eleginopidae > Eleginops > Eleginops maclovinus. The sequence goes on along the minus strand of NC_086357.1, from coordinate 4,775,972 downwards.
TGAAAAGTTGACTTTAAAGTGGACCTTCCACTAAACAAAACGTTTTTCCCTGTTGTTTTTGACGGGGTGCAACCTCTATTCCGACATGCCCCTATTACGACATGCCCCTATTACGACACAATTTTAGTACCGCCATTCCGACAGTCTATCCAGGCGGGGCATCGTCTTTCTTTCATTTTTGTTTGTGTGTCTTTTTAACATATACTTTTTTAACATATTCTGTTTATTTTGTATAATATAATACAATATAGCCTATTGTTGTAATTGATGCACTGACTGGTTGGCACTCAATTTCGTTGTTGTCTGATCGCCCTGCATCCGATCTGCAAGGGAGTCGCTCAAAGAAAGTTAAAGCTATGCAAGCCATCGAGGCTGCTCCCAATTCTATGGAGCTGTAGACCGGAGCTGATGGGATGACTATGGAGAGACTTGGAGGAGCAGTGCTGGTGGATTTGGGAGGGCTATGTCGGAATGGCGGAATGTTTGAAAAAAAAGTAAAGTGCCGCTACTCCGACAATGGAAAACATTTTTGTCGGAGTAGTGGCACATTTAAAAAAAAAAAATGGAAAGGAATAGCAGCATGTAACTGTTTTTGACATAAGATTTGAGTTTGTGAACTATGGTAGTTTTGAAAACTATGGAACTTGTCTGCTGTAGTCAATCACCAATGAAAGAAAATAGGCGGAAGATATGGGCCAATCTGAAGTCTCCGACAGTGTGTCGTAGAAAAGCTTAATTATTATTCATGGCTCCGCCCACTTGGTTTGTAACCGCCCATAGAATTTTTGACAGAACCAGGCAGAACGAAATCCGGTGACTAGCAGACCCGCTTTTCAGACGCGATAATGGCAGAATGACAACGGGCCTGTTTTTTAAGCCAGAACAGAACTTCTACACTGCATGCCTTGCCCCAGAATGTCAATTTGAGGGATACATGGCTACAGTTTATTTTTGGAAGAATACCAGAACACTATGGTCCCAGAATAGTCCTGTGTTCGTCGCATTTTGAAGAAGATGACTTTGTCAAATTTGGGGAATACAACAAAGGCTTTGTATCAAAGTTGGTATTGAAACCTGGAACTGTGCCATCACGGCGGTCGCCAACCGTTTCACCTGCGGTGAGTATAACACTTTTATTTTACTGTTTGAAGTTGCACTCAGTCCATTTGGTCAATGCTAGCATGAACAGTCAATGTAGCACTAGCTAGAAGCTAGTTATCATACCTGGTCAGAATAAGCAGCTAGTGTAAGAAATGTTCTTTTATTTGAAGCCCAGGAGTCGATTTAAAAGAAAATGAAGTGAACCTCCTCTTATAAGTTTTAAAAGGAGTATTTAATAAAAGGATGCAGCGGTAGGTTTTACAAAAGTTTCACAGCTGTGGCTCAATAGCCCGGTACACGCTTTCACAGGCCACTGAATGAGTGGAGCCGCCAAAATATCCTGATATGGTTGGGGTGAATAACAAGAACAGCCCAACGCAAAGTATTTCTGATTTAGCTGAGGTGATGAGAGCAATGATCAACCTTTTACTAACAGTGTTAACATGAGCTCTGTGTGGATTCACCATGACGTTAGCTACTCCAAGACCCGTGAATTAGGATTAGCTTGTAAAAATAATTTATACATACCTATCTGAGATAATGTACCCATGCAAGGTATGTAAATATCATAGTTTCAACACAGTCTGTTTCATGGCAGCAAAACCGTCTGCATGTTATGTTGAAAAAAAGTGAAGATGATGTTAGTGCTAGCTCGTACTTGATGGCTAGTTCTAGATGAACAAAATGTCTGCCATTGTTTAGTTCAATCAGAGAACTTTTAATATTGACGAGAACGTTCACTCTCAAAACCGTTCCGGTATGGTACTGCACCTGGGGGGCGCTGGTGGGCCAGTGCAGAATGAATGTGGTCCTATGGAGCCCCACCCATAGATTCCTACATTTCTTTGGATATAATTTTTTTTTAAATCACTGCTATAGTTTTTTAAACATGGAATGGATAATCCTCACAAACGACACATAGCTAGTATTTTATATTCGCTTGATTTTGACTAAAATTAGGTTTTTGTAAATCGGATGACGTCATGCGTGATAAATTGCTTTACGGCACCTTGTGTCTCTCCTTCCCTTTCCTTTCCCTCGCAGCAACAGCTGCATACGATCGCAGCTGATTTGGCTCCGTGGGACCAGAGAACTTTTAATATTGACTTGAATCCGTAGACGGGCTTTGGCGTTGTTGATGTTCTGTGGACAGGTACCACAAAGCGTATTCTTCGGTCGTAACCAGTCGTGAGTTCTTCATTGACCAATCGGCTTTCATTAGCCAGATGCTAGCAGAACCTGGGTCGCAACTGCCCAACCTGTAAGAAAACAAAAGGCTATGACCCCCAGATTATTCCACTTTTGACGAAAAATCCCTGTCGACCTCTCGGAAACCACAGTAGTATTTTGGATTTTGTAGACGATATGCTAGGAGAATGATGTAGCTAGCCGCCTAGCTCCATAGGGGTCCATGTATTCTGCACTCGCCCGCGATCGCCCCCTAGGTGAACTGCAGCCAAATTCGGTACAATGGGGGTGAATAGAGAGTGAAGGGGCTTTCCGTAGACGGGCTTTGGTTCAATGTAGTCCTAAATGTGACACGGAACAGGATGTTGACAGCTGGGTTCTCATCTGTAGCGCTTATCCAATCAGAGCAAAGCTTAGTTCCATATTGAATATTCATGAGACAAGCAGCCGTCTTCTCTACCAGGCTTTTCATAGATGTTAGAATGGCATGAAATGAGCGATCCAAGGCATGTCCCAGTCAAATAATGTTACAAACTCGATCAGAGGACATTTTAACACAATATCAATGAAATAGGTTTGGAATGGGACCTTTAATTAAATGTATTGTGTCAAAAGATTTCTCATAACTGTATTAGGTTAGTTAAAAGCAATACCATTAAGTTTAAATAACAAATATTAAGTTCAATATTAATATTATTGCTTTCAACTAACCTAATACAGTTGTGGGAAATGTGTTCACATAATACATTTAATTATAGTCAACGTTTCAGTTTTTTCAGTGTAGGGCCCCTTTAATACGCAATTGCCTATTTACACATGATCATTCCTCTCAGGTGTCTTTGGCCACCTGATGAATGTTCACCTTCTATTGGATGAGTTTTTGATCTCTAGCAAATCTAGAGCAAACCGCTCATTATCTGCAAAAATCGCACTACGTTTACTAAGTAAAACTATTTTTGAACAAGTGCTATATTGTGTATTTCTAGAGCTTTTACACTGAATTGATCTTGTTACTGTGGCTGAAACTGAGGTAATGAGAGCAGTGAGAGAGTCAAAAGACCTGCTGGAACCAAAGCCAATCAAACATGATGGGCAATTACTACTAAGACAACAAAGGATAAAAAATGGAAGAACAAGGCACAACTTTAATAATACCTTGGATGGGAAGTTAATTATATCTTAGTTTTTGGAAAACTTCAATGCCACACACTATACTTTTACCTCCTGAATGTGAATGTGAACACGTACTGACCCAGACTGGAACAGATTTGGTCAAACAGTCCGTTGTCAAATACAGATTGTTTTATAACCTGCTAAAAAAAACTGGTACCTGCATGTTTCTTTTTATTGTAGCCAAACAATACTCAAGGTCATTATTATTTAACACAAAAGCTACTGCAACTATGGCTCGGGTATTTTACGTCACGGTTTCCACATTCATCCAACACATTGGCTGAATGAGCGGTTATTATTTTGTTTTGTCATCTTACAAAAACCTGTAGAGCTGAAGGTACAGCTAAAGTTGGCTCAAGCAGCCATTTACTCAACACAAATGCAAAAAAACATTTATCAAACATGCATCATACTGTTTTACAAGTCACGCTTTTGACTCTTTCCTGCATCCTGTTTTGTTTTTCTTTAAGTAGTATTATCAGTGAGTCAGTCAGGATGTTGTTAGCTGTAAATATATTTAGCTTTGCTACTCTTAACCAGTAGCTTACCCACTTGGCTGGGTGATGGCCTCCCCATCTGAACCTTATACACACTTGCAGACATTGCACGCCCACTCGTTACACTGTTCCTCACATGTGTCACATCACTACAAACAATCACATGCAAATGCACAGTGTACTATGGAACCATAAATGAATGTACGAAATATTATGAAAATGTAAATTTACACACTTTCGTATTGTCAAGGGTTTTTCATCCGTTAACAGCACCTGGAGGCAAAATGATTCGACATCTCATTTCTTCCTGCGATCCAAATCTATCTGGCAAGCCTTAAGGATGTGTGTGTGTGTGTGTGTGTGTGTGTGTGTGTGTGTGTGTGTGTGTGTGTGTGTGTGTGTGTGTGTGTGTGTGTGTGTGTGTGTGTGTGTGTGTGTGTGTGTGTGTGTGTGTGTGTGTGTTTCAGTGTGTGTTTCTGGCAGAGTCCTGGGCCAGCCTCAGTGAACAGATGGTCCTCCAGCAGGTAATAATGACCCAAGACAAACTCTTGAATTGATTATGCCTTTGTGAGGGCATGGATACAAAGTATCACTGCCACAGAGAGAGGGGTTGGGGGGGCTCAAAAAGAGAGGAACATCAAGTCGCAATCCAAGTACATGATGTATTCATTCAGAGAATCCTCAAGACAGACATTTTCCTCGAAATTGCTAATTTTTCGAGAAAAGAAAAGATGTAATGGTAGGCTTGGCACGACTGATGAATATCATTAACACCAAGGTCATTCATTTGGTTCCTTCTACTTTTGCTTTACAGCAATCAATAACTAGTATTTAAAGATAATTATGGTTCATTTCAATTTGTTGATTTTTATAATAGTTAGGGCTTTCATTAGTTCAGGGTGAAATTGTTCTGAGAGATGATCTTACTTTTATATTGCTTTCTAGTCTTCCGACCACTTAAATCACTTCAACAGTAAGTCAACATTCACCCAATCACATATATTAACTCATTGATGGCAGAGGTTCAGAAGGATCTCATCTAAATGCTCATCTAAATATGTTACACACTGATGCCTTTTGAGGAAATGTGGGGTTAAGTATCTTGATGTCAGACGAGAAGAGAAACGTAAGCATTTAGACATTCAGACCGGTTCCAAACAAGCCAACAGTTAATCCAGATGATTGATCAATTATCTCCGGGACCATTGTCGGGTGTATCTGAATCAAATCAAATAAAAGCTTGCTTTATTTGAAACTCATGTTTCTTTCTGTTTTTTCAATTTGTTAGTAATTTCCCCAGTGTATAATTGGAGCAAATGTTCCCTCTTCCTCTCTTGAGTTCTGTTTTTTTTTTTTTTTACTCAACGGCTGTCCACAATTATTCTTTCTTTCTGTAATCAATTATTTAACAGGGTGATGTGTCTTTGGATTACGTGGATCTAAACTTTTTTACCTGCACACACCTAAAAAGTCAGTAATTCCCTTTTGCACCGAGGGAAAAAAATGCAGAAAGAACCAGAATAATCGTTTAAAGTAAAAATATAACTTGCTTAAATCTAGTAAGTGTAACCTCATATTTAATCCTTTACTTTTTAGATGCATGATTTTTGTAAAAATCCCACATTTATAATTATCCTGACAACTGGCTCACAGCAGGAGAAATACATATACAGTAAATAGAGGGCTTTTTAGAAAGATTTAGGAGTAGAAAGACTGATAGAAAGCAGGAAAGATAAAGATGGCCCAATGTCAAAATCTCAGTCAAGCCTGAGGCAATGGGTAATTTAGATATGAACACTTACCCTCAAGTACTCGGAGCAAAATGAGCCATATACACAGCCGGCAGAGTGCTCTGACTGCAGGGCTTTTTAGCTGCCATTGGCAGTGTGTGCGTAGCCTGGGATGAGTAGTCATATTATTGCCAATGATAAAACTATGACAAAACTAAAAGAGTGAATAGTGAACTTACATTTATTAGGCGAACAGAGACACAAAAAAACCCTCAAATCAACTCATTCAACATTTAAAACAAGAAATATCTGCCTGTAGGTTCACATGTTCTTTATGAAGTCGACATAATAACTGGTTTCTGTTGTGCCCTAGTGACCCAATATTACAGGATTAAAATCATGATCTTGGTTTTGTGTTTTCCTGTTTTGTTTTTTTAACATATTTTCTCCATGTCACTTTTCTTGTTTTACTTCCTGTCTTTGTGTTTTCCCGCCTTTGTGATTGTTCCCCCCGCACTGATTCTTTCCACTTGTGTGTGATCTCTTTTCTTCCCATGTGTCTTTACCTATCGTTTCAGCTGTGCCTTGTCAATGGAATTAGTTCTGTCTATATACTGTGTATAGACTACATTACATTTGTTCCTGTCAATGTTTTCTGCCATCAATGTTTCCAGGCTGTGGTGTGGTTTGGTTTTTTATTGTTCCTGGTTTCCTCTTTCGAAACTTGAACTTTTACTTTGCCCTCTTTGCTACCCGTTCCACAAGTCCTCCCAGTTTGTCCTTGTTTTTTGTATTGTTGTTTTACTGTTGTTGCTCACCTAAATTTCACGTTTTTTGTACCAGTTTTATTTTAATAAAGATCAAATGTTGTTATTTATACATGCCTCCCTCTTTTATTGTGTGTTTGGGTTCTCCTTACCCACTCGTTGACAACTAATGGTGACGCTGGATAATACAGTAGCTGCTAAACTTCAGCATGTTAGCATTGACATGGTGAACATGTTAGCATGCTCACGTTAGCCTCTCCAGCTGTGGCTATAGACACTTAGTCTTGTTGTTGTTTTCAACAGGGCTATTGATTATGAAAACATTTGATTCACCAAATGTATTTTCTAAGAGACACTTTTTCTCAAAAACATGGTGAAATTGCTTGAATTAAGTCTAACATTTTAAGGAACATGAGGGGTATACAGATTATAACCAAGCCCACAATGTATCAATATTATCTACAATGAGGTCGTAAATGTGCCAGTTAATTACACTGTGAATTGAAAACCAAATGATATTTTACAGTACTGAATAATTTAATTTCAACTAGATGCTTCCACTGTGAGCAAATAGCAAAGTGGCAAAAATGGACTTCTGCTTATTGGCTAATTGGTTTCAATTGGAGTCCCTTGTTTTTTTGGTCACATGTAGCACAAATCTGAAGCATACCCATGATCAAACATAACAGCAATGTGCATAACACTTAGCATCAGGCTCAGCCACACCTCCTCACGTATTGTCCTTTCTTCACTATCTTTCAGACTGGGAGTTTTTGTAAGGAATTATTTCGGCTAACTTGAGATCTGTATGAGTGTTCTCAGACTGAGTGTGACTGCAGGGCTGGGTGGGAAGATATCAGCAGGGGAAAGCGTTTCATAACAGCAATGAAATGGCCAGAGGGAAGAGAAGAAGGCTTTGCTGTGTAATGCTCTCTAAAACTACATTGATCTTTTAACTGTCATGCCTCCGAATCCCAATTTTAGTCGCCTGTTTCTCTTGTTTCATTATTGTGCCTGTTATTCTGTCTGTATCGTGTCATGTTGGCAACAGAACTTGCCTTTGACAAATTATTTTTTAATAAAGTATAATCTAATATATATAATATATAATCTATGAGGTAAAAGATTCATAAAATAACTTCACAAACTCATTGCTGGGTATTTTATCATTATCTAAGTTTTAAAGAAAAGTGTCCTGACGTAATTTTTACAAAAAGTTCTCAGAGAGTTCGACCCATACAGTATGCATAACTTCACTTATTTTGTATATATGTTTTATTGTAAGCAGTTTGAAAGTGAAGTTTTCAACAGAATTGCCTTAAACTCCAAATTCCCCTAGTAAAGTTACCTTCTCAATTTCTAGGATGTCCCCACCTAATTATCCCTTTAAATGTGTGTCCAATAAATGTTAAGGTACTATAAGCATGGCTTTGTGCATTCTTTAGTCAGTGCTAAAAAAGATCAAGTGCAAGTAAAATGTTCTGTGAAATATAAATGAAGCTGTGGTTGATTAAATGAACAGAGTTGGAGATAGAGTTGAAGAGGGAAAGATTTTAGCAGTGGGAATGCTTGGATGCGTATGAAGTTCTGAGGTTCAAGAACTATGCATCCACAGTCACTGATTACAGGACCCAGAGGGGCCAGACTCCTCTGAATTCACCAGCAAACTTTCTTTGAAAACGGGCTGTAGATCAGAGTGTAGAGTGTAAAAGGCCTCTGAAGTGGCAGACAAAACTCTCCACTGAATCCAATACTAATGAAATTCTGTGATACTGCATCTCTACCACATAACTCTAAACTGTCCACTGAAACCGGTACAAATGAAATTGTATGAATCGACATTTAAACCATATGGTACTACTGCTGCCCGCTGAATCTGATACTAACAAAATCATCTGAAACAGCTTTTTGACCAATAACTCTCTATTGTGGGATGTTAGTTCTTCTGGACAGCAAATATTTGCCTGTCTGTTTGGCTGGAAACACTACAGTGATCTACAATCTACAGTATTATATTTTATAGTTAAAAGGCTTTAGTAAAAGAAATGATGGAAAGACATGTTATCACATGCTTATAATGTTAACAAAGTATTACCAAAATGACAAGAAAGGCAAATATTCAAGCACAACAAGCAAGCTCAAGATATTGGCACACTGCATTAGCCTTCAGTTTCCAGATTAAGTCAATTGGTCAACATTTTATATGACCTGACAGAGACAGAAACATAGGTGTCCACATGAAGAAAAGCCAAAGGTGTCTCCTATTGAGGAACAGTGTTTTTAGGTTTTGGTTAACTCGTGATAAATCTTTTGAAATATTTGTCTGTGTCTGTAGAAAAGTGGTGTTATAAAAATGTGTTCTTGCACAGTTGTATTTAGTGTTTGCTAACACTAGTTGAGCTTGAATAAACACAACAGAGCAAGGGCAAATGCTACCAATCTTGTGAAGTTTTATATTAATCCTCAAATTAAAGTAGATTTTTAAATAGTTAAATAACACATCTGTACTTTCTGATAAAATTGAATGAATACTTGAGAAATCTAGAGCAAAACAGCTTTTTCCCTATTCAAAACAAGAGTGTATGGACAGAGTACATGTTGTAAAGCCATTGTAAACATATTGTCAATTGCAAATCTGTATTGTTTTAAATGACTTGAAGTGTATTTATGTTTCTTTTGTAACGAAAGGTTAGCTATCTAACTGAAACGTTGCATAAGACTTTGAATAGTCAGACATTTCTTATATAATTACCACTTTGTCTCCCTTTCAAAAGTAGTTATCACACTGAATGTGGATGACTGTTTTAAATAAATACTGCTTCTGATTGGCTGATGACTCCTGCAAACTGAGTGCATTTTGATCATCTGTACATAAGACACATGTGCAGAGATCTAAGCAGCATCAACCTCTAACGCTGATTGTGTTGCTGTGACCCATTTCCCAGCCTGGAAAAGAGCTGGCACCCACAGTAAGCCTGCTGAGCTCTGGGGCAGTTGGCTGCTGGTAAGACACTGTCTGGTAATGTGTTGGCTGGGACACTGTTAACTTGGGCTGGGATCTGGCTCCATGGCCATCTGGGCTGCTGGTCCCTTTAGTTCCCATACTTTGATCTTTTCATCTCCATCTGTCTCAATGACTTGACCCAATGACTGACTCTGTATGCATCCGCCTCACTGACTGTAGATCCTTCAGACTGACTGGCTGGGTGGCTGACTGAATCTATGTGTTTCTGTGAATCTGCGTGAGTGATGTGTCTCTTTGATTGACTAATGAAATGGTTTATCCCTCTAAATAACGGAGGGTTTTATGACCGTGCTAATGTCAGTGCACCATCTCAGAGGCAAAGTCAGTTGCCACACTATGGAACTATTGAGTTGCACGACAACTTCCCATTAGTCCTTCTAAAGCTCCCGCCAGAGCTGTCCCAGCACAATAAAAAGTAGGAATGTGCCCAGTGAGGGTCAGCCAGCCCACCCACTGAGAAATTAAACAACATGTTGTGGTTCATTGGGAAACTTCCCCAGGACAAATTGGAATATGGCGGGCTGTCACAGTCTAGATAAATAATGGGATTATTACACTGAACAACCTTTTAAAAACACACATTATAGACTAGCACTGTAATCAACCAAAGAAAGAATTGTGGCTGAAGTTCTACCTTCTTAGCCTAATCCACCAACCATAGCTACATGCATCAAATAAATGCCCTCTCCATAAAACTCAGAATATATTACAATTGTACATATCAAGTAAGTTATTGTATGATAATCAACTATGCACTGACAAACTAAAAGGTTTCAGCCTTACAGAAGACTATGTCAAACATTCCAAATGTCCAGACCTACCCACCCTTGTCAGTACCTTAGTTTGTTTGAATCTACAACAGCAGCCTTCCACGGCGTCTTAAAGAGGACATATTATACTAATATTGATGTTCATATATGTATGTAACATCTCTACTGTGACATGTCTCCATGCTTTAATGTTCAAAAAGCTCTTTATTTTTCTCACACTGCCTGTGCTGCTGCACCTCTTTTCACCCTCTGTCTGAAACCAGAGACCAGTCTGCTCAGATTGGTTAGCTAACCAGCTCTGTTGTGATTGGTCAATCACTTAGAGATGTACGGAAATGTCACTTCCTTTAGCCTATCATGTACAATGTGTTTGAGCGCTTGGCAATAGAAGCGCAAGTGTTATATAATCAAGTCTCGATGTTAGTGTCAGAGTAGCAGAGTTTAATTCACTTTTAATTGCCTTAATCCCAAAATGTGCACGTTTTAATTACTTATTCAAGTGTGGTTTTAATGGAATTTTAGCATGGGTTTTACTTCTGATGTGTGGTTTTTAACAGAGTGATTATTGCATGGTTTTACCTGTGAATCTTGTTTGTGTTTACCTGGGATTGGCATAATTGAAAACGGCTGTGTCTGACTGAACCGAACCCCCCATGGCGCATGGTTGGCCGATAGAGAACAGTGTTTTGTTTTTAAGTGATCAGAAACAGGTGAGAGGGGTCGGTTCACGGGAAATGAATCAACGGATGAACGAGGAAAGCGGAAAAGAAAAGGGAGACGCAGAACGGGGAGCGGAGGAGACAGAATTGGAGAAATAGAACCGGGCAACACCTTGATTCAACGCTTCAAATGAGCTCAGTAAATGGAAGTAACCCAACAAACAAAGCTGTTGGTCCGTGTCATAGAGCGTGTGTGTCCGCGTCACTGAGGGCTCTTTAACTTTCCCTCCACAGCAGCGTTGCAGTGTGAAGGAGCAGCCACAGGTGGAGCGAGAAAAAGAAGTTGAGGATGATGAGGCTTGGCAGATCGTGCGGCTCTACGACGACCCCCCCTCCACTTTTGTCGAAATAAGTGGCACCTCACTGGACGCAGCTATTGAATGTTTTTTAAAGGCAATATTCTGCTTGGCCCTGATGAAATATTTGTATCTTAAATCATTTTAGCTATTTTAAATAGGCTTTTAATATATGTTATTGTGACATTGTTTTAACCTAGTTTTTTATTAGTACATTTATTTTAATTGCAATGTATCCCTTGATAATAAATTACTAAAAATCTGTCCAGTGGCCTTCTGTCTTTTAACAGTGGAAAGTAATTGCTGGTATAAAGGGATCCCACACCATTGTGTGACATTAGGAAGGAAAACAAAGGTGTCCAATGGAGGCAGGGGGGAGTGTGTGGGAGAGAAACTCCCTTTGGAGGGAACTTTGGGATTTTAGCACTTGAAGATCATTTACATGCACACAACCTAAATCTCACACTTCAGAAAAGGAAAAACCCCAACAAGCATATTAGGGCCTCTTTGAACCAACTTTCTGTTGACTACCAAAGGGATTACATGGGGCGATTTTATCTTATCTGTACAGTCTCCAATAGCTGAACCTCAAATGTAAAAAGATTAATCAATGCATTTTTCTCACTGCCTTCCTGGATTGTGTGTAATTCTTTCCGATTAAGCAACCCTGACTGTTTATGGCAAAATACAGGTGTTGACCAATGACCTATAGGGCGTTGGATATAATGGTTATACTCAAAGAACTTTCTTTCAAATTGGTGTCATTATTTCTCCATGGCCTTAATTAATGGACATAAAAGTGTAATTTATACATGTGCTGGATCCCTGGAGGGGAGGTAGGGATAGAGGAGACAAAGGAGAGTGATGGTGGAGGAGAGAAATGAAGGGCAACAGGAGTGTAGAGGGGCGGAGTGTTTGTGGAGTGGGTTGGCGGTAAACTATACCGCAGGAGCACATTTGACCAAGGTGTTTTTCTCTGGGAAGTTCCTTAATGATATAATCAACCCTCTCTCTGAGTAAGATACATTTAGCCTGGACCCTGTTATTAATCACTGGCACTAGAAAACCCAAATACAGTAAATTCAATTATCTTGCACAGAAGTTAATTTCCTAATTTCCATGTTTTATTGGCTGGCCATTATAAACCATTAACCGCTAACAAGGAAACAAAATATGACGCAATAAGGAAAATCCATTTACATTGATGAACAAATTAGTAACTGTTAGAGTAATGTGGGTGTAGGTTCTTCGTTTCATGTAGCTACATGGTTGTTTGGTTAATTGGCTGATACAGTGTAATTAACAGGGGGATGATAAACAGTAATTCTTGTACATAACAAATAAACAGGCTATTTAAAATCTGGCCAGAGAACATGTCACTCAGATTAATGAATTCATACACATGTCACTAAACATCAGCATCACCCATTTTATGTTTGGTGATAATGTGGAATTTCCTCTTGTGCATTTGAAAGGCGAACCAATGTGCTTTTGATTATATGTATCAAAGAAAAACACAACTATGCAAAAATAATCAATGAAGAAGGTCAAATAATTTTATGTTTACATGCCCAATACTTTGTTTAGCCCTTCATCATCTGTCTGTGGGACAATTAAGACCACTGTGACCTTTTGGCGTGACTTCCTGTTTACCAATCTCCCATCATCCCTCAGGCTTTCAATATGACATTTGGGTATGAGAAATACTTTGAGCCCTTTATCTCTGCCTTTTTATCATAGCAGCAGAAATCCTCTGAGAGTCATTGATTGGATGGTCCGCAATTCATCTTGGTGGTAATTGGAACAAACACTGTTTAATGCCATTGAGGACTCATTGTTGGCACAGCAGAAGGCTCCCCTCTCCAGAATGCCACAGAAGAACAAACACATGTATACAATTGGTTTTGTTCAAAGGGCACAGTGATGATGTACAGGGAAAATCTGCTCCATGTTGTTTTGAATACAATTCCTTTAAAAATGTTTACAAAAAGTTTGCATTTTCTTAGGCTGCTTGGATACTACTGTTTTTTATACTTTTACACCCATCAGCATTATAACGTTCTGACCACCTGCATATTACTTCTGCAGCCAAAACAGCCCTGAACGATCAAGGCATGGAGTCCCCTAGACCTCTGAAGGTGTGCTGTGGTGTCTGGCACCATGTCGTTAGCAGCAGATCCTTTAAGTCCTGTAAGTTGCGAGGTGGGGCATCCATGCATAGGACTATTTTATCCAGCACATCCCACAGATGCTCGATTGGATTGAGATCTGGGGAATTTGGAGGCCAAGTCAACAAACCATTCCTGAACCATTGCTGCAGTGTGGCAGGGCTCATCATCCTGCTGAAAGAGTCCCCTGCTATTAGGGAATACCGTCTCCATGAAGGGGTTAGCATGGGCACCCTGACCAGTCTGCAGATTCACAGCCCCATACACAACAAACGGTGATGCGCTGTGTGTTTTGAAACATTTCTAACAGAACCAGCATGAACTGCTTCAGTAATTTGAGCTACAGTAACTCTTCTGTTGGATCGGACCACACGAGCCAGCCGCTCCCCACACACATCAATGAGCCTTGGCCGCTCACGACCCTGTCGCCGGTCACGTTTCCTTGGACCAATTTTGGTAGGTACTGACCACTGCAGACCGGGAACCCCCCACAAGAGCTACATTTTTGGAGATGCTCTGACCCAGTCACCCCAATTTTGAGAACATAGTGTTCACTTGTTGCCTAACACATCCAATCGACTGAGATGTGCCATTGTAATAAGATAATCACTGTTCTTCACTTCAGCTGTCAGCGGTCATAATGTTACAGCTGATCGCTGTATATTATTAGTTATATCGAGTCTGGGCTCTCCATCAGTCAGTCAGCCACAGCGTCAAATTCGAAGGAACATAGCATATTGATTCATAGAACCCTCAGGAGTCAATTGAGAGAGGTTGAAGACAGTGAGGAGCAAGTTATCTTTTCTTTTTCCTTCAAAGTTGACTTCAAAAGCCAAGAAAATGGACACATGCAACTGACTTAATACTCTTCTCGTAGCACTTGCCATTTTGATTAGCACTTTGCCATTTTAAATAGAAATGTTGAATTCAACTTACGAAAAAAACATTTCCTTAGGTTATTGGATACTGCTGATCATGGCTTTTATTATAAGTTATTATTATTAGTCTGAACTCTACATCAATCAGTCCTGGTTGTTAACTGGAGCAATGAATTTGAAAGGATCCAAAAAACAAGATTTTTAACAAGAAGTTTAAGTAGAGAGCAACAGGCTTTTTTTTGGTAAACGTGGAAGAAAGCTAATAATATGGAGGCAAACAGCTAACTTAAGTCAGTCTCTCTGCTTTATCGTAGCACTGCGCCATCTTGGATTGTGGCTTTGTCGCCATTCAAACAGAAGGGGAATTAATCATTTGTTAAGTGTTTAGGTGTTTCTTTAGTGTGTGATGAGCCAAGATATAGAACCTTCCAATGTACGTATTGCAGATTGTTTCCACTTTAACCATATAAGTGATAAAACCGCAAAAAAAAAATGATGTGAACAAAAACAACTTATTTTTATAGCAAATGTGAACTAACTCATCCAACCCTAATTTACCTTCTTTTCCAGAAGGAGTTAAAATCAATAATATGAATATTTTATTGATTCCGTATCAGGAAAATGTACAGCATTACAGCTGAAGTGACCTAGCAATAAAAAAGAACTATCATAAAGAACACACAATAGTAATGGAATACACATGTAACAATGAAGACAAATCAGTACACATCCATGGCTAAACATGAGTAGCAGGATTTTAAAAGCTATGAGAACATATAAAGGTGTTAAGATATTGTGAAAATGTATTTCACTTAAAAGTGATGATGGCCCAGAGGACTTGCAAAATAAAATGTGTATATTTAATGTTATATTCCATTCCTTACACGATTAATGTAAATAGTATCCTGCTTTATTGTGTGTATACTGTACATTCCCTTCAATAGTGTTTTATTGTATTTGTTGGATACATTTTTTATCTTCGCGGTCAAGTTGTATTTTTTCGACAGCTGTTTTGTTTCTGTTTTGAGATGTTTACATTTTAAATTTATTTTTTATTTTTATACTTTTATTTCTAATGATGTGCAATGCCTTGTTTTGTATGCTGCTGCAACAAAAGAAATCCCAATTTAGGATCAATAAAGTACATCTTACACACAATTGCAGCAGTCTGTATTTGTGTACAGTTGTTTGAGACGTAAGCTTTTATTCTCAAACACAAATGCATGAAGTTCATTTCCCTTGGTAGATAAGGTTGAACAAAAAGATTTTACATTCTGACAGATAGCAAAACAGGAACCTAGACATGAATGCTAGTTGGGTAGCAACTCAAATTCAGATGAAAACACGTGTATAACCAGTACATTTATACCGTGTTGAAGCCAACTTCTAGTCTTCTATTTTGTGTTAACAGGATACAGCCAACATGTATAGGCCAAACAGTTACCTCATTGTTGAAAAATAATGAAGCAATGTCTTTAATGCAGTGCTGAGACCTTGTACAACTACAGTATTGTTTCTCTTCAGCAACTGTGAAAACCGGGACCTCCAGAGGTCCTGCTGGATATCGAGCTACTGATCACACGGATCACGACCCTGACTGCATCTGAAAAGCTGTGAGTGTGTTTGTGTGTACGTGCAAATCAAAACCGGGTTGGACCTGGCTTTACCCTGATACAATCAACACTCTCCTGCTCAACAGAATGCCAGCAGAGAGCAGGCGGATTGACTAAGGAGGAAGAAGTCAATACGGTGCAAACGTAATTACATCTGGTAGTTGAGACATCACTGGATTAGATACCCTGATCTAAGTATCACCATAATGTCAAGTAATTCAACGGAACCACAGTAAGGTCTATTTGTAGTTGACTGTATGCTTATGTTACCAAACACACAAGTATAGGCAAGAAACAAGAATGTGGTTCTGTCTACGATGTTCAAAAGTCAATGACAGGCCACCATTTTTATGCATCCTCCTCTTAGACAGTATGTAGCATAACAAAATGACATAATAAAATGATGACTGTTAAATATTGCAGGGATATTCACACAGGGTTGAATATAGGTCACTAATTCTACAGCCTTGCTCTGTGTTTTGAAGGCATAAATAAGGCATAAACAAACGAGCCAGCGGATGTTTAATGTGGCCACGCTGAGACTTTTCCTGTGATAAATGGGCTCTGAATAATGCATGCCGGTACAACGGAGGGGCTACAACCTTCAGGTTTGCCATCTGGTGTCCCACACTAGATACTGAGCAGCGAGCACAGAAGGAAAATTCACTGTCCCCCCCGTCAGATGGTGGGGGGATGTGAACTAACTGTTTATCAAGACACGCGAGATGAATGAAAACAACGTGTTCCGATTATACTTTATTAAATAATGATATTGATCAGTTGGGGGACCAAGCAACATGTTGATTCAATATGATTTTTGTTCTTTTTTTAAGGGGGGGGGGGGCAGTCACTATTCAAGTTCTACATTTTTGTTCTATTATTGTTTGATTTTTTTTAAATTATCAGTCAATTAAATTGAGATTGATCCAAATATTAATTTTATCAGAACTATTATATGTACATGCACTAGTAAAATATTGTATACAGCCCGGGCAAAAAAAAAGAGACCACTTCAGCGTTATCATTTTCTCTTATTTTATCATTTATAAGTCTTTAAGTTACACCTTTTCTTTTTTTTTTATTGTATTCTATAAACTCCTGAATTTTTCTCTGTGTTGAAATTCAACAAACACTGTAATGGCTGCCATACATGTAGAGAGAAAGATTTAAGAAACATTTGAGTAGTCTCTTAATTTTTTCCGGAGCTATATACACATTAGGATGTAATATATTATAATATAGTATATGAATAGTATACAATATAATATCCTACTAATCATGAGAAGGACACATGCATGTTAGCAGCAAACAAAGGTGAAGTTAAGGTATTGGAAATATGAACAACATCCAATCAGTAATGCAGTAAAATACTGCAAAAGGAATACATTTCTGTAACGTGTGACACTCAACTGAGTTTTGTTCAAGCACACATGCACCCAAAAAGCTCAATAGAAGAACCGAACAATGACCCCCCCAATTATCTCCGAGTCAAATCTGGACCCCACTCATTAATATCAGACCTGCAACCCAGCCATTATCTTTAAAAGGGCCCTAATTGTTACCCTTGTTCAAGCTGCAACCAGTGCCTGGCTTTCACAAAGATATCGTGGCTACTAATTATTGTTGATAAAACATATTTGTTCTCCAATGTATCCGTAAAAACATACATATTTTTTTTCCAGCCTCCGCCTACCCCAACATTGCTCACAAAGCCACTTAATCCTTGGTTAAAGGGACTGCCCTAAAATGATGGGAAACATGTTCTTGACTTAAAATGTAGTGGCTTAAAGAAACTCATTGATTGCTTCAGAACATAAACAGACAGTAAAAAAGGTGTTGCAAATTTTGTGTAGCACACAAATCAAACTATTAAATTGTGTTTTGAGATTTTTACATATAGTTTGAATGTAATTTCCTAACATAATATAACAAACATTCCATTTAAATGTTATAAGGAAATCTGTGGTAAATTCAGGATTGATTTATGGTCAGCCTTTTGATTACTGGCATAAATGACTATTACCACTATTTGGTAAGCAGTGTAGTGTGGGATTACACTGTGATTGGAGAAGGGGGTTTGTGTCATTATCCCCATCTCTATGATTCATAATGAGCGGACTAGGAAGACACACACAGTACCATGTTATTGAAGATTCATTTCAAACAGGAAGCATTGAATAGAGGATTACTGCACAACATAGTCTTTGACTTTTCAGTACAGGACAAACTATCTTTGCTTACTGACACACAATGTTTAAATGTTCCTTCACACATCAACATTACTCAATTCTTCAACAGTGACAGTTCATATGTCTACTTATCATGGCTAAATTTTGTTTGACAGGATTTTCTCTTAAAAGCCTTCCTAACCACTGTGGCGATTTTCCACTTTTAGAAAAAGTTCACCTAGGCTAGCTTAGCTTAGTTCACCCCATAACTATAGAGTAGTGCAGTGATGACGTATTTTTGTAGGCCAACCCGGAAGCTAGCATTGTGAGCGGTCCCTATACAAAAATAAGTGGGATTTTCACTCACTACTTTGGGATTTTTGAAGCGTAAATGCAATTGGAAGAAGTAAAAAGCTAACTTAATGCTTTAATTGCACATCACTACCGCTAAGCTAAAGTGTTATGTAACCAAGGTTTAAATAATCTATGCATGAAGAAGAACTGTTGAAAAGAAATCCACATTAAAATCTACTCAATTCATATTTAAAGTACAGAAGATAATGCCAGTATTAGAAATAATATGAAAATAAACCAATTATAAATATGAACAATGCCAGAAGAGATGAACTGGAAGTTATTTGGAAAGGATTGTTTCCTCCGCCAGCATCTACTTCCTGTTTAGTTTATTCCCGCTTTGTTGACCTCCGCACTTGGCGCTTCTTTTTTTCATGAGCTGCAACGAGGAGTGAGAGCAACTATCGAGACAAGCAACATATGAAACACGGAAAGAAAACCTATAAAAGTTTATTAAAAGTTGATAAAAAAAATCCGCTGGATAACTTCAACTCCGCGATCCTGTGAGAGCATGGCGAGAGGGACCTGTCATCGCTAGTCACGGAGGAGAAACACATTGGTGAGAGACATTTTGACCATGCTAAGCGCTAGCCACAAACGGTAACTCGAGTGCTAGCCACAAATGCTAACTCTCAATTGGAATGCCATTCACTTATGCTAAAGATGTTAGCGTTGTTATTTTGAATGTGAGATCTGATAGTATGTGTTTGTGAATCTATTTAACGTTTGGATATCTGTTATGGTATCCAAATGGTTAATTGTTTAGATTTAAGCACTTTAGGTTGTGCTGTTTAAGCACACCAATCTGCACTTTGTTAATTGTGCACACTATATGTTTTGGTTGTTTAAGCAAAGGATGCACACAGCATGTGTTTTCTTTTACTCATTATTATTGTTGTTGTACTATTAATATGTTATGCCAGTTTTGATATGTGAAAGTGAATGTTGATATGTGAAGGAGGAATAATGTTAGTTGTAATTCAGTGTGAACGGTTATTTCAGTAACTTTAGTTCTCTAATACTTTGAACTGATTAGAAGCTTGAATGTTCTGACCTTATTCACAATAGGTCAGGTTTTGTGTGGATCTGGAGAGTTCCAGACCCACCTGGAGTTGGAGCCTGGAGACTGTTGGACGTTTGATGGCGAGCTACTAGAGAGAGGAACTAGAATCTCAATCGCATGCAGAAGATTGGAACCCTGAACTTTAACAACTTTGTTTCCACACACACCCAACCAACGTACTCAACAGTGCGGAAGGACGAACACTTGCCACTTTCCCAGTGGACTGAACAGTATTATCTGCTGTGAGGAGCAGAAGGAGTTAGATTGCACATTGAACCTAAAGATTATCGATACAGCTGAATCATTTTGTTTTATTTTTATACTTACCCGGGTAAGAATAGTGTATTACTGTATAACTGTGTTCCTATTCATCCTTCCCTGTTTTCATTAAATGGGAAGAGTAGTTCTTTCTTTAGGAGAGATACTGTGTCTGAGTTGTTCCTGGTGTGTTGTTTGGTTTATCCTTGGCTCCGTAGTCGTATCAAGAGCTTCTGACATTACTAACCATATATAGATATCACATTTGTTTCTAAGGTTCTTAAATATATTTTGTAGCTCCCCTAAAAAGGGTTACAGTTAATACTCGCGTTCTAAAATGCATAATCAATTGATAATAATTTAATATTATTATTATCGTTCCTTCAACTGGATATAAATATTATTATAAGTCTTTGATTATGGATCTAATTGATTATGTTGATTACAGTATGTTCTTTCAACCGGATACTGAAGTGCTTCAATTGTATTTTAGCATGCAGGGGCTTTTGTTTTGAAATAACTTGAAGAGTTTTTTTTTTAAGATTTATCCTGTGCTATCGTTTTTTGGGATGCTGTTATTAAAACGACTTAAATACACATTTTGATGGCTAAAATACAATATATACAGGGTTCCCGCGGGTCCTTAAAAAGTCTTAAAAGCATTGAATTTATGAATTTGGAAATAATACCTTAAAAAGACTTGAAAAAGTCTTGAATTTTGATACCTGGGTCTTAAATTTGTGCAGTATGTAACTTCTCCGTATATCGCATTCTTTTAAAAAGTTTAATTTGTCAACCACTATTACTTTGATTAAATAACAGCCTAAATAAAGAGTGGCGGAACCAATAATTGAGAACGAACGCTGCCCCGGGTCGGAAGACGTCACTTTGCTACAGCATCATAGCAGCACAGACCAGAGATAGACAGACCAAGATACATTCTGTGGTTATGGGGAAATGCAAATTTAATGAAGCGTGGCGAGACAAACGAGCATTTCACTGGGTAAAACCTGTGGAAAACAACGTATTCAAAGCTTTTTGCACAGTATGCAAAAAAAAAATCCAGCTTGGTACCATGGGCGTGAAGGCTCTAGAGTCTCATGCTAAATCAGCCAAGCACATCAGTTCCATGAAGGTGAAGGATCAAACTCCCTCCGTCGCCGGGGTGTTTCAGCCTGCTAATGTTAGCCAGCTAGCTGATAATGTGTCTGAAGTAGCAGGTAACGTGAACCAGCCAGCTGCTAACGTTACTGCTACAGCCCTTCCAGCTACTAGCGCAACGCCCGTTAGTGTGGATCTGCGCACAGCCTTTGGGTCCACACCAACAATGAAAGCAGAGGTGTTGTGGACTCTCAACACAGTCGCCAAACATCAGTCCTACAATTCAAATGAGAACGTTTCCGATCTTTTCAAATTTATGTTCCCGGATTCAGACATAGCTACCACTTTCACGTGTGGTCCCGACAAAACGGCGTACATAGCCAAATTCGGTTTAGCGGTGTTCATCAAAGAGGAACTGGTGTCCAAAGTCAACAAATCGCCGTTCGTTCTGATGTTCGATGAGAGCCTCAACGAGACTACAAAAAATAAACAGCTGGATGTGCATGTCCGCTTCTGGGACGAGGGACAGGTTCAGTCCAGATATTTGGGCTCCCGGTTCATGGGACATTCCACTGCACAAGACCTGCTGTCACATCTCAAAGTAAGCATAACCTTTTTTACTCTGAATATTTCTCAGTTTATATTGATATCATTTTTGGGGTATACACAGTCCTGTAAAGGCAATGTCACAATGACCAATTAGGCACTTCCCTTAACAATATGTGCTGCTCATCTATTCATCTTATCTTGGGTAATCAAATGCAGCACTTTTTTCAGGAATGTATGGACAAACTGAACCTCAAGGACTTGGTGTCCATTTCAATGGATGGGCCCAGTGTTAACTGGAAACTGTTCGAACTTTTCCAGAAAGATCAAGCTGAGCAGTACGGAGGTGAGGAGTTTATAGGCCTAATGTTATTTCTGTGTGTGTGGGTGAGAGTGTATGTGATCCATTAGTAATATTAAAGTAAAATAGTAAGTATTTGTAGTGCAGTTTACATTGAATAAACAAGTTCAAAGTAATACAGAGAACTGCTATGGAGAATTTGGTTTCTAATATCAAGTTTGCAATGAAACCCTCAGGTCTTCAGCTCATTTGTGTGGGGAGCTGTGGCCTACACACGCTACACAATGCTTTCAAGTGTGGGTTCACTGCATGGCTGCTGGACAAGTTGCTGAGAGCAATGCACACATTGTTTAACAATGTGCCTGCCAGGAGAGAGGATTACGTCACCGTAACCAAGTCCAGTGTGTTCCCCCTTTTTTTCTGTGCCCATCGTTGGGTAGAAAACCTTCCGGTTGTGGAGAGAGCCCTGGTAGTCTGGCCATCACTTCTTCTGTACATGGAAGCTGTGAAAACAAAAAAACTCCCTAACCCTGGAACAGGTGGGCCCTACTAAAATGCTGTGAATAGGTCTGTGACTGTGTCTTTACCCTGGTGGTGGTGTGGCCTTTTCATAGTTTTTGTTGAAATGTCCTGCCTCTGTCCCTTTCACAGGATCTTATGACACAGTTGCAGCAGCCATAAAGGATCCACTCATTCTGGCCAAATTTCACTTCTACGCAGCACTTGCCAGGACCTTCACGCCCTTCCTAACAAAATATCAAACAGACGAGCCGGTGCTCCCATTCCTCTCCAAGGACCTGACCGAATTGATGATAGTAATAATTTACTTCACGTTATAATAACCAATGATTGGGCTCAATTGATACATTTTGACAATATGGGGCTTTTGGTTTAGAGGTGTAAAAAATGATTGATGTTGGTGATTAGGAGATAAAGCCGCACCAGACATTTTTGTGTTTGTCTGTTGACAGAGTCTACTCAGACGCTTCATAAAGAGAGAAGTTCTCAACGATATCACTGCCCTGCAGCTGACCAAACTGGATGTCACAGACAAGACCATCTGGCTCAGCCCACAAAACATCAGCATTGGTCTAGGTGCAGAGTCAGTTCTTAAGGTAGTGGGATGTTTTCAAAGATCATTTTACAAATGGTTAGGCGAAACCAGGTCAGTGAAGGCATGTTCTATATTCATGGCTTATTTCTTTCTCTCTAGAGCATTAAAGGTGCAGAGCTCAGGGTGCTAGAGTTCAAGAGAGAGTGCATGCAGGGACTGTGTAACATCATCAGGAAAGTGCAGGACAAAAGCCCCCTCAAGTATCTGACTGTTAGGCAGATGGTGTGCCTGGATCCGTCAGTAATGTATAGAGAACCAGAAAGATGCAGGAATCACATGAAAGGGCATGGTTCAGAGGTTTCTCCAGGACAAACAGCTAACTAATACTTCTGCGGGTAGGAATAAGAGAGGCAAATTATAGGCTACACATGAATTTATTTTCAATCTGATTTTCTGGCAATGCCCAATGATTTATCTATGTTTTTCTCAAATTTTTCTCATCTGTTTTGTCATAGGGGATGTCATACTGCAGCAGTTTGACAGTCTCCTGTCCTTGGAGAGCCGGAGTGAGGACTTCCTCTACTTTGCTCCCATGCAGAAGAGGCTGGACATCTTCCTGAGCAGTGCCATGGAGCCTTATCCAGAGCTGTGGGCCTTCTGCAAGAAGCTGCTCATCCTCTCCCACGGCCAAGCTACTGTTGAACGTGGATTCTCCATCAATAAAGAGGTGGAGTCAGATCATTTGCACGAGGACACTGTGGTCACACGGAGGCTGGTGTGTGACTACATTATACAACATGGAGGTGTTACCAAGGTAAGATGAATCCTGCCTGCACTAGTAATATGCTGTTGACTTAAAAGTTGATAGAATCAACATAGTTGGTCTCTAGAGTTTGTCACTGACTCTGGTTCTCTTTTCCCAACCCGATACCCAGGTTCCACTCAGTAAACCACTACTGACAAG
Source organism: Eleginops maclovinus (assembly GCF_036324505.1). Taxonomy (NCBI): domain Eukaryota; kingdom Metazoa; phylum Chordata; class Actinopteri; order Perciformes; family Eleginopidae; genus Eleginops; species Eleginops maclovinus. The sequence goes on along the minus strand of NC_086357.1, from coordinate 4,752,238 downwards.
TGTAGCAAGAGCAAGGACAAGGTATCGTATCCACCTTGAGAACGAAAGAAAGAAGAGGGAGGCAAAAGACCAGGCTCTCAAGAGGAAGGAGGCAGAGGACTGTCTGCAGGAGCTGAAGGTGAAGAGGATACGCGTAAAGGAGGTATCTGAGGGTCTGGCTAGGGATGCGGACAGGCTGGCTGAGCAGGCTGAAGCAAAGGCAGGGAGCAAAATGGCTGACCTGATCTCCAGGTCCAACCTCCTGCGGAGAGGCCATAAGGAGAAGTTGGCAGAACTGGCTCTCCTTGATAAAGAGATCGCTGCTAAAAGTGAAGAGCTTAGGAGTTGACTTTGATCTTTATTTTATTTATTGTTAAGTTGATTTTCTTTGTTTGTTGTTCTGGAGTCTCTCTACTCCCCATATTCCCAGCATGGAATAAGCTAGCTAATAAATAGATTTGTCACACCTCTGTTTGACTTGTTGTCTGTGGTCTGTGCTGTGATGCTGTGGTGTTGTACTCACTATTCACTACTGTGCTGCAAGTTACATAATTCTTCCATAAGGCTTTACAGTCCACATTTTCACATTTGTTTGAGAAATAATAACGTTATTAATCATAATAAACACATTTAAAAAAAAAAAAAAGTTTTTCTTTGCCGGTATGTCTGTGAAATAGGCCGTGAAATAGGTATTAAGTTTTGACATGAATGGTCTTAAAAAGGTCTGAAAAAGACTTGAATTTGACTTGAAGAAACCTGTAGGAACCCTGTATATAGTATGTTTTTCCCATATTGGGCTATTTACGTATTGGGCTCTTTCCCATTGATTCCAGAGCAGCAGAAAGCCTACACATTTTTCGTCAGAGACTGAAAACCCACATATATCCACTGCCCTTAAAAAAAAATTATATATATATATACAATTCTCACTGCTGTAGATAGCACTTTAAAGGATAAAGCTTATGTGAAGCCAACGCAGTAGCACTTACAATGGTTTGGCTTATTGAAAGCTAATGTACTTTCAGGATTATTGCTTTTTAAGTTTATTTTCTTCATAGTTGTATCCAATCCTTTCGTTGCTTTGAATAAAAATGACAGCTATCTGCAATGTAATGATACACTTTCAGATTCAACAAAAGAAAATGAGCTACCTCTGTTACATGCAGCCTGGTATATGGACAGTAAACATGTGCTCTTACAAAAACCTGAACCTGACATGTTCTAATCCTCTGGATGCACAAGGAAAATGAAGGACCCATTTTGGATTTGCACGGGTTCAATATGGATCACGCACTGGCTGCTGTTCTTGTTAGCACTAAGCCCACTGCCAAACCATATTTTTCAAAGCCTGTGCATTTGGGAGGAAAAACCAGCGGGGGTTTTCAACCTAACACCTCGACAGGGCATTGATGGGGAGGAAATGGCAGATCTACCCGTGCACAAAACGAGACCCCGGATTTGCCCTTAAAAATACAGTTTTTAGAGCCAATCTGCTTTCCACAAAAAGGGGTCAAGCGAGGCAGAGAGATAAATAAATTGCTTTGCTACTCCTAGGCTGTATACTCTGCCTTGTTCCAACCAGGTCATAAGAAGCATACACCTCTCTACATGCATATATCGAAGATAAAACAAATACCAATAGAGGACATGAGTGGCTATTTAAAGCAGTGCAGACAAGGGAAAACGAGCTGAGGAGAAAAATAGAGAGCAGATAATCATAGAAGGAAGGGTAGGGAAAGATAAAAGAAAAAGAAAAATGATCAGAGTAGAGCACAGGGTAGGATTAAGGCTCTTACAGGACCATAAAATAATGCTAAATTCTGTAGAGCCGATTCAGATCTGAAGATAGAGGGAAGGTAAAGCAGAGTGTGATAAGAAATGCTTGTAAGTGGAGTTTTCACGCCTTCATGCTTGCAGCTGTTGTAACCCAACTGCACAAAAAAAATGCTTTTTATTTCAAAAAACAGTAAAAAGTAGACAGGGTGTTACATATTCCTCTGTTGCTTTGCTTTTTAAGCATTTATGCTTCTGCACGGAACACAATGACTAATCTGCTTGTGAAAATCTAATTCTGTACTTTGATAAATGCCATTAGTGCATAACCCTTTGTAATGGATTCCCAATAATCATGGGCGTGGTTAGGCTGGGAAAGACGACTACAACTGATGCTGTTTTTTTTTTTTGGAAAGAGCTGCAGAGTGAATGAGGATTAGGAGTAGAAATGATGGGATTTTGATGCTGAAAGGCCTGGCTGAGAAGCAGCGCAGCATGAGCCTGTGAAGCATAGCGGGTGAGGAGACGCAGGCTGGGTTTCAGCTTCTCGAGCAGACAATGTCGCATCTCCCACACAAAATATTGCATTGATTATTGCAGAGAACGGAGCCAGGGACCATGGCTTTCTCCCGTACAATGCTGGAATGAGGGATGCTGTCTGGTAATACCTGGTTAATGTCAACAAATTGACAGCCCAAGTCGATATGCTTTTTCTTGGTGCCTCTGTCGATTCACAATATCTTTTCTCCCTTGCTCGGCTCTTCTCTGGCTGTACCTTTCTATATTAAGGACATGGAGCTTTCACAGTTGAATGCGTTTTTCAGCACAATTATCTTGTGCTGGCATTTCAGCAATAATCCAAAGATTTGTGTGTTTTCTTCAAAAGGTCCTGCACACTCACACAGGGGTTTGGAGTTATTCTATAGCCAACTGTTGCTCTGTTCATGCTGGTTTTGAGAATTTTGCTAGGTATGACATGTGCTGACCATACTCCAATTACTTATAGGAAGGAAGAAAACCTTAATCAAGCACAGTGTGCAAAGTGCAGTCCTTGGAGGGTCAAGATAAAAGGCTGTTATTATAATGTATTGTAACTAACAGCCTTAACTTTTGTGATCCATTGTCGTCGCTATGACATACCCATTGGTGATATCCAATTGTCGAGAAAAGTGCAACAATGTTGTAGTAACTAAAGTAAAAACACTATGAAAGGAAAAGGTTGTAAGACTAAAACACAGAGAGCACCCAGACTCTGTTAGTAAGCTTTCAATCACAAGGTAGCCTCGCCCTAAAGCATATGCTGTTTTATTGTTTTAATTATCTCTGAATGGGACCATAATAAAAGACAATGAACATGCTGTAATATAGCAGTCTTAAAACCAGCAACTGAAAACATGCATTTATCAGGAAATTGTTGACTGAGACAATAAACCACATGTGACAAGTTTCCAGGACTTCCTCTCAATTTGACTTATTTTTGCAACCAGTGAATTCTCCATTAAGTCTGACGTTGAATTTGGACATGACTTCTTTTTTCGCATGTTGGGCGTCAGTTCAACGTTCAAATCATAGTGACAGTCCTGGTGATAGTTGATACATACGTTTAACGGACAGTGGGCCTAAAATATGGAAGGTAAACTTGTGTCATAGGTGACTGCAAGTTGCAGAGGCTGATTGATCAAATCGAACCTGTGTGGTTTTGCTAAAGAATTATACTTTTCAGACAGTAGAATGCAATAAAGCAGATCAACACGTATACCATTGCACCAAAAGGAAAATGGCCCATTACAGAGAAGCAAAGGCAAAGCAACACTTAATTGAAATTGTGCATGCAGCCACATTGTACTTCACAGCAAAGCAAAGAAGTTGTAAAATATACACATCAGTGCACCAAAACAATCAGATCTAATTAAACACAACCACAACAAAACAAAGCTACTCAAATGGCAGGAGTAAATGAATGCTTCCTCTCCGACGTCAACAATGTTAAACTTAAAACATAGCAATTTAGAAGTGTAATCAAACAGCTAAGAGAGACACTAAAAACCAAAATAAGTTCACCAAGTTTTAAGTGGATAAATCGAACAATCAGACAGACAGACAAGCAGTTAATAAATCCTCATGAGGAAGTCCAACTGATAATATGTCAAATTTAGTAAGGATTTGATAACCGCTGCATCTGTGTGGGAGAACAGAAATAAAACAATTTACTGTAGAAATTAATGAATGTACTGTATTTGCTTTCTCTTCTTTCAAGTAAACAATCCTTTCAATCCTAGAACTGGCGTCAGCAACCTCTGATTTGTGTATTCACAGTGGAGAATAGAGCATTTCAAAAGGAATGTGTATTCTCTTCATTTCAAGGAGATACTGTGACACTGAAATAAAAAACTAAAATGCTTTACTTCTTACTATGTCAACATAAATCTTGAGTTTCCGACCCCCATTCCTGGTAAACTCATCATGGATAACTCCAAGGAGGAGCAAAAAAGATCTTTGGAAAGCTGAGCAAAGCAAGTGTATTCCTAAGTAGTTCAATAAGTCTTTAAACTCAACCACAGCTGAAATGTAATTGCTGCTCATGAGAACGGGAAAAGCCGTTTACAGTCGGAGAATACACAAACAAATCACTTATTAGAATGACAAAGCATCTATTTTTGACTTTAAACATCAAACATGAAACAGTTCAGAAATAAGAGATATGTCTCACTTAGTAAACATTTTAAAGAACAGGGCCTGCATAGCTCTCCAGACACATTTTATGAGAAGAGGGGGTCAAATTGCTCTTTTAATAGAAAAGGTTGCAGACCCCTGTCCTAGAAAAAATAGCAAGGTAAAAACCCGTTCCTATTTCTGTACTGGTACTTCATAGAAATTAGCTCGAAGTCAACTGCGAAATGCTAGAGACTTCACAAACGATCCGACAAACAGTTTCTCCCTGTCAGGGATGCGCTCAGCGGTTTTCCTACGCATCTTGGCTGCACCCCCATGTGCGGTAAGTGTGGTAAACGTTATGTAATTGTAGAGTGCTGCAGATGGTGGAGTTGCCTGCTGTTATAACTCACTTAGTTGATAAGGACGCTCACCATCACCTTCCTTTCCTGTCACTGGCTGTTGCCATAGTGATACAAGGAAATGGGAATTGCTTAGTGTGAGAGTCAACAGGTGTGTTCATCTTTAAAAACAAGCCAGACTCTGCTTTTTAACCACGTTTCATGGTCGGTATGAAATGTGTTCTCTTGCAATGTTCAGAACAAAATCTTATTCTAAAAGGTTTATTTATACTGTTATGGGACACTTAAAATCTCTGATACTAATGAAATCATTTGAACTACATATCACACCGATAAGGAAACTAATAAATTAAAAGTTGTTTAAATGATTTGAATACAAATGAAAGCCAACAATGGAAAGTGCATTAGCTGGAATTAATTAATTTGACTCACTAATAATATACAAACTATTATTTAAGAACAATTTATTGAAAAAATAACAGACAGGGTCAGCATTTTAACGCACATAATCCCACTTATTACACTACTACCTATTAAAAAAAAAAAAAACTTGACTCACATGTATTTTGTTCCTTCCACTAAGAAAAAAATAAGTACATTTCACTGCATACCAACGGCAAAAACTGTGGCAACAGCAACGTGACTTGAAATGACGGCAGCACTGATCGAGGTTTTCTGTAACCGTCCAAGTTTTTTCACACTTTCTTTTCCAAGCAGTCTTTAACCACTGCAGAGCCATATCATGTTCCTGTTAGTGTTCACTTCCTGTCTGTCTTCTTCTGCTGTTTCCTTTAGTGTGTATTTCCTGTCTGTCTTCTTCTGCTGTTCCCGTGAATTTTTACTTCCTGTCCGTCTTCTTCTGCTGTTCCCGTGAATGTTTACTTCCTGTCTGTCTTCTTCTGCTGTTCCCGTGAATTGTTACTTCCTGTCCGTCTTCTTCTGCTGTTCCCCTGAATGTTTACTTCCTGTCTGTCTTCTTCTGCTGTTCCCGTGAATGTTTACTTCTGTCTGTCTTCTTCTGCTGTTCCCGTGAATGTTTACTTCCGGTCTGTCTTCTTCTGCTGTTCCCGTGAATGTTTACTTCTTGTTTGTCTTCTTCTGCTGTTCCCATTACTTCCTGTCCATCATCTTCTGCTAATTTACATCCAACGCTGTCTTTTAACATTATTTACTTCTCTTCTTCTGTTTTTATTTTCTTTACTTGGGACAGTTAAACCATCCAAAGTTTTGTGCTCTCCACAAAATTTTAAAAATGAATATTCAAAAAGCATTCCATAGTGTCTTCTGATAGAGAAAAACCTACTGTATGTTTGTTGTCCACAGCTGGAGTTAAATTTATTCAACTTTAGATTGAAATGACTGTGCATAGTCCCTCGATCCTATACCAATGGTATGTTATCCTTAGCCGAGAATTAACAATCTCTAAAATCTCCAAATGACCTATTAGAATTCCTGTATATTAATTTCCCATAGTTTGTTATAATATTCCAATTTCATATGGAATTATTCCTCCAGTTTTTGATTAAAAAAAGCAAAAATCATTAAAAAATGTCTTCCTAGCTAGCTCTCTGCAGCTTGACACATTTTTTATTATGATTTGATTTGATTTGATGAAACAGAGCAGTCTCATAACATAATTCAATAAAGATTGCATGTGTCTGGAATACATAAAATAAACCTGATTGATTCTGGAGGTTTATCTCAACAGTGGGTGCTTTATTTTCATTGCTACCCACAATGAATTGAAGGCCTGTTTTCGCTGAAAGAAGCCAGCCTTTCACTATAAAACCATGGATAATCTACCGTAACGTAAATTGCCAATAGTGTGTTATAAAGACTCTGGTGTGTCCTAATATGATTGAATTATTCTTTAAACATCTCTTGATGCAGAACCGCAGTGGAACACACAATTACAAAGCATTGCGGGAAATCTACAAGGATTGCCAGGACTGTTTTTCAGCCTTATTACACTGAAATAAATAGATGCAATTTACTTTGTACTTGTCTAAGCACTAAACATGCATATTTACTGGCATATGTACATGTTTTCATTTCACAATCAAGAAATAAACTGCATTTATTAGGTGCGAATAAAGAAATGGATGTGGGATGGATGGATAGGTTCATTGAGGAATTTAAGCCATAATAGACATTTTGAATTATTTATGTAATCAATACCACGTCCCTGGGTCTTCAAGAGGATGCAATGGAAGCATATTGTTCTCCTTGAGGGGCTAACTTTTCACACACACATCAGAAAAATAGGACACAAAGTCTGGTCTTACTCCCAGTGCGTCCAACACCAATGCATGGGCAGTGGCCATGGTGTATTGATACCAACGGACTACCATCCTTTAGCAATTCAGTTAGACACGCTGGGTATCAACTAACTTCAGTAAAAACTAAACTCCTGAGCTGTGTGAAGTGTATATGTTTATAGCATTTATCTGTTAACAGCTAACATTTTTATTTATCTTTAGATATATTATAATATTATATTTATTTGTAGAGTTTAAAATCATGTGTTTAGTTTACCTATTCTATTTAACATGTATTTAGGTTACTTATTTCTGCATTAACTTGAACATTGTTCACTTGCAACATCCTCTTGCACACTTGTATTATTATTTAAGTTTATTTTTGCACTATTTTTCTGTTTATGTGTTATTTTTTATGTATGTTTAACTGTTCGAGGAGCCTGAGACTTTCCATTGCCAAAACTACACTGTAGCTATTGTGCAAAGGACAATAACACTTTGAACCCAACATATTGTAAGTCTGCCAAAGGCTTGTGATGGAGGAGTGGTGAATTGGTCAGACAAACAGTTTCATGACTTTACATATCATTTGGCTGGCATTTTTATCCAAAGCAACTAACTTCCATAACATAGACCTGCCAACAGGTGCAGTTTGGGGTATATCATGCCCAAACACCCATTGACTTGTTGACAACAGAGACTTTGGATTGAACAACGGACCCTCTGATTAATCAGACTTTCAAAGTGTTGCCTTTGTATTCTTACCAACAACTTTAAGTCACATGACACAACATCTCGTTAGCTATAAAGTCACAGGATATAAAAGTAGCTTAGGTAACAAATATTGTCATTTCAATCCTAACCATTACCTTTTTTTCTAATCCTAAACAAGTGCTTTTGTTGCCTGAAGTGGGACCCTTTCACAACGTTAGCCAAATCTTACAACGTTCTGCATCAAGGCACAATGTAAAAGGAAGGGGGCCCGTAAAGAGGCTACTGTCCCAAATGATGGAGGGATCACAAAATATTTTAAATAAATGGGCGTTTGACTCACATGATTTGTTCAGTGTTGATATCTGTAGGGATTCAGTGTGGTACAATTCAAACCTTCTAAAATGTGTAACCTTCCATCAGTATATTTAACACTAGAACCGCCAACAGGTACATTTTACCCGCAGCTGTTTCTTGATTGTCTGTAACTTTGTTTCAATAAAATATTCAAGTCTCCCAGTCTGTGACTTTTCCTGAAAGTGTGTTATGTAACACCCTCTGCTGTAAAGAATTGTCAATATGAAGTCAGATTGAAAAAAATGGCCATTTATACCTTTCAATGCCAGCAGGTAATATTTACCCCTATAGAAAATGCAGTGATTTTCGCGCTATTTATTTTGTATGTAAAGATAAACATGACGTGTTGCTATAGCAATGCCTAGTGTGTACTGCTGTTCCTTATAGAGCCGGTCATGTTTTGTAGAGACTTTTAAAAGGGACAAAAGAAAGAGACTCCTGAATGTACAGGAGGCATTAGCGCTGCTAAACCGTCTGAGTGAAAAACAGTCTGATGGTGAGGAGGCGTCAGGACTGAGTGATTTGTCCTGGGTTCGTTCTGCCGCTGATGGGTCCTCTGACAGCGATCCAGAGCCTCCGTGGAAAGTGAAGCCGTAATTGTATTAAAGACTAGAAACCTGTGTTCTAGTATGATAAATAAAAGAGCATTGTACCTTGAAAATCCATGCATTCTGGTAGCGGGTAAATTTTACCCATTGGCGGTTTTAGGTATACAGCGACCCCTGGCGGTATAGTGTTAAAAGATAAATTGGTCAATGATGAAATACAATCAGAGTTTACTGTAGGTGGAGGTGTAAGAGGTGAAATCTGGTTAGCTTTGCACAAAGAGTAGAAATGGGGGAAACAGCAATCCCTGCTTGGGTAATCGCTGGGTAATAATATCTACCTGCCACCTTTATTAAGGTCATTATCTAGCATGCTGAATCTCTCTTGTTGAATCCGTCCAAAGGTGTTGTGTGAGAAATATAATTAACAGTTTTTGCAAAGTGCTGTCAGCCAGGCAACCAAACACTCCAGAGAGTTACTGCTGTTTGATATAATGTTCTGAACACGGGAATACCAAATTGCTTTTATTAGTTATTCATCACAAATGTTCTACATTATTGTATGTGTAAACCCAATGGAACTCTTGAGGCTTGGACAATAGCTGTTCAGATTAAGGAACCCAAACAGTATTTTAAAGAGGCTCTTGTTTGCTTTTTGGAGGTTTTCCTTTCATGTAGTGTGTTATAAAGGTATTTGTGCATGTAAATGGTCTGCACAGGCTAAAATCCCAAAGTTTCCAAAGGAGGAAGTTTATTTCCCACCATTTTGAACTTTAAAGCTTGTAAACTTATCACAGTAGAGGCACAACATACAAATATGAACCTGGAAAGGGTGTTATTGTCCACTCGTGTTATGTACTGTATATTGCCTTGTTTGTTTGTTTCTTGTTTTAAATAAAATATGCTGCGAATAGTCCTTGCATTGAATTTGAATGCTATGACTATTTGAGATCGGTTGGTTACTACTGAGGTGACAGCACAGTTTTTATCCGATTTATTATACAATTTATAACAGAAATATGCTCTGTTACCTAGGATATTTTATGAAAAGGTTAATATAATACATATTGATTTTGAATGACAGTGATCGGGATAGTTTGAAACTTTGAACTATTATTTTCATGGCATGAAACATGCAGTGATAGCTGTCCAACACAAATTTAAACGCCACACCATGGTTTTTTTGTTCTTCACTGAGGTAGAGCCTTGAGCCCCCCTGCTTGGTAATATTCTCGGCTAATAATGAGTATTACAGTGGTGTTAGAAAGTAAGCCTGCCTGTCTCAAGAGTATGATGAGTGAGGACTGGTTTATAGAAGCCGAAGCCTGCAGCAAATCCTCCATCTAATTCTCTGACCAGCATGAAGCCTACTCCCTCTGGCCCTCCCCTGGCCCTCTGGGGGGATCTGGATCAGCATCTAATGAACCTCCTTCAATTATCCTTCCTCCACTATTTGCCCTCTACAGCTAACTGGAGCACACAATCAAGTACCTCTGTCTTCTATTTCCTGTGGACCCTCGAGCCCTCAGACATTTTCACGGAGGTTACTATGAAGCAGAGGAGAGCTATAAGGGATACTAGCCACTCTCCCTTTACATCAAACAGGCTTATATTCAATTCGGTCATGACTGATTTCTCTAAAATTTGAGACATGAGCATGGTTTCTAAAAATGCTAATAATATGCTTCATGCAGAAGAACTGAGAAATTACAATTTCCCACCGTGAAAGGATTACGTCAAGGAGACATGAGTAGCAACAGGCAGCGGTTTGACATTGAAATAGCAAAGTGGAGTATCAAATGTGTAGAAGTTGTCTTTCTTCTCTTTTGGTCTTTTTTAAGAGATATTAAAGAACTTCAGTTAACATGCTTGTATTTATAGGTATTTATATATTTTTAGATAGATAGAATCGGAGGATGAAACCCTCTTTATTAGTCACATGCATGCACACAGCAGAGCACACACAGTGAAATTGTTCCTCTGCATTTAACCCATCCTAGTACTTTGTGTTTTGCATTAAATTAAACTGTTACATGTTATATGTACTCGACTATCAGATACCAAAATATACCAAAGCTATATGAGCTAAATGATGTCTTCTTTGTAATTTTCTCTTAAGTCTGTTTCATACTGCGATTGCTGCAAATGAAATAATAACACAAAACAATTGTCATACACATTACATTTTCAGATGAGGATAAATACAATATATTGTATTCTTAATTCATAAGACATACATATAAGCAATGCAGTTAATCTATGGAATACACACATGTAAGAACTACTTGTACCCTGGAGCAGTGATATTATTAACATGTCAATTCATGCATTTACACATTTTTTCTCCCCATGCTCCCTGTATTTATCAGTGTTGTTTTTTTCTTGTGGATTATGTGCGGGACTGACACAGTGTTTGTCCCATATGATAGTTTAAGTCTTCGTTTATAGAACATGCCTCTGACAATTGAATATTCTAAGCTTGTGATTGGTACACTGCACACCTTACGCTTTTAATGTAATTGCGCACATAGCCTGATTCTGAAACTGTTGGTTTACTGTGGTAGGAATCCTTAGCAGGATCACAGTCTTTTGGGTTAGTCAAGCCAGCTAACCCAAAGATATACATACAGGCCTCTTGGCCTAAACACGGCAACAAAATAACATTCCCCCCAGCAATGACAGTGAAGGTCATCTGCCTGGACCTGTTGGTTAATGAAGACAAACAGTGCAATGAACATGGTGCAGCAAGAGTTTAACTGTGTTTTACAACATGTTTATTTGCACTAACCAATCAAGTGCCACTGTGTCCAACCAACATAATTTCCGGGCCATATGAAAGCTGCTGTAGCTTTAGCAATAACCACTTAACACAAAGTTTCATTGACAATCTGAAGAGACCCTATTTGGCTCTTTGGTCATTTCCCTTTTCCTATATTGTGTTGTTTTTGTGCATGTAAATGGTCTGCAAAGGCTAAAATCCCAAAGTTCACTCAAGAGGAGTTTCTCTCCCACACACTCCCTGCCCTGCCCGTAATGATATAACTATGTAATGCTTGTGCTTCTATTAAATAGCATTCCAACACAGGGACTGGAAATTTCCCAAAACAACAGTTGACCAATCCCAACAGAGCTGACCAGCTAACCAATCAGAGGAGACTGGGCTCTGGTTTCAGACAGAGGGTGAAAAGAGGTGCTGCAGCACAGGCAGTTTGAGAGAAATAAAGAGCTTTTTGAACATTAAAGCATGGAGACATGTCACAGTAGAGACACAAAATACAAATATGAACCTGAAAATGTGCATAATATGTCCTCTTTGCATATTCAAGGGGTTGTTATTACTCAAAGTTCTGCCTATAAGCTGCATCAATTTCCTTCATGCCTGTACTCAATGATTTCGCTGAGATATCATTCAATTAATAAACAGCCATTAATCGGAAAGACTCCAGACTGATTGAAACTGCTGACCAAATCAGAGATTTAGATGGTAACTTTGAGAATTTAATGCAATGTTTAATTTGCCTATACAACATCTAATACTTTTGGCATTTTGAAGATTTGTGGCTCAAACAGATTTTGAATCCGAAACAAATTGTCTTGTGTCTTCATCCATGTTAAAATGTGAGGTATTTTCCATCAACAGTACAGTCTGTGTTTCAATAAGATTTGAAAATACCTTAACAGTGCTGAAACCTGCTGTCATATTTTTTGCAATACAGCCATTGTTGTGTCCCTGGGGGCATTATCTGTGGTCAGCTAACCCTTGAACCTCTGGGGAGCTGTTCCCCCATCATGCAGCTGTCCCCTGTAGAGGTTAGATAACAGATGATTTCATAACCTCCTGTAGTCCTCAAATAATGTGGCAAATCTTAACCCGTGCAGAATCTTGATTAGTCAGTCCGTCTGGGTTCACACTGCTGAAGACGGGACCTTGATCGTCACAGCTGTTAAAAAGCAGTTTTCTGCACATTCTGACCGGCACACACCGCCTGTCCTGCTTTCAATCCAATTGTTCTCGTGAAATGTAATTATTGCTGCATCTCAAAAATCAATTTCCCTTACCTTAGGTTATATATGACACACACACACACACACACACACACACACACCAAATGCTGTGCCACAAACCCATAAAGGTGGTCAAATTCAAGGTTTCAAGGTTTTATTTGTCATATGCACAGCAGATACAGCGTATATGTTGGCAATGAAAATCTTATGTCCGATGCTCCTCCAACAACTCCACATACATGGTGCAAATAACATAGATAAAATAGTGCAAAAAGAGAGAATAATATTTACAATATCAACAATAAAGATTTGAGGATGTGAAATATATACATATGTGGAATACATTGAAATTATTTAAACACTTTACTCTGTTGAATGAGGAGGTATGGACAGATGCATATATTACGTATAACAGATGTATATGGCAGATATGTATAATATATAGATATGTGTACTATAAACAGATGTGTATGGCAGATGTGTATAATATATATATATATATATGTATGTGTGTACTATAAACAGATGTGAGTAAACATTCACAGAGCTCAGGAGTTCAGCAGTCTTATAGCCTGTGGTATAAAACTGTCTCTGAGTCTGGTGGTCTTGGTCCGGATGCTGCGGTACCGTCTGCCAGACGGCAGCAGACAGAGCAGATTGTTGCTGGGGTGATGGGGGTCCTTTAATATCCTACTGGCCTTCTTCCTACACCGCTGGGTGTAGAGGTCCTCCATGGATGGCAGCTCCGTCCTGGTGATGTGCTGAGCAGTTTTCACCACCCTCTGTAGAGTCTTACGGTTGAGGGCGGTGCAACTGCCATACCAGGCGGTGATGCAGCCAGTCAGGATACTCTCGATGGTGCACCTGTAGAAGTTGCAGAGTATCCTGGATGCAACTACCTTTTAAATTTGTATCTTTGTTGGGTTGCAGATAGCTAAACAAATCTGTAATGTTTTAATACATTGGTTATGTAATAAATGTTTGCTAAAATCTGCATTTATATACACATTTGACATACTGTAATAAATAATATTTAACACTACCATGAACCTATGGCAATATATTCCAGGACTTTTGAGACAGTGATGTAAACAGCACATTGCTAATTAAATATGAAAGATGGCTTTTGGTAATAGCAATGATACAAAAGTGAGGGCAGTAATAGTTGTGTATAATAAAAAAAAACTAGTTATCTTAAACTGACCAACCATGTTATTATGCTAATGCTGCAATGCATCCTTCACATCAGCACAAATCACCAAATAACAGATATACTCATTAAGGCTTCTTGAATACAAATGAGATTGTCTGATTTACCCTTTGACCTAAATATCTAACACGGGCCATCAATTCACTTTAAAATAAGACAAAACATTACTTTAATGAAACGATTCATAGTGATAACCTCTCTGTTTTTATTCTGTATTCACTGTGTATTCAACGCCTGATAATGTGTATGTTATTGCTGGGAGCCATAAACTGTAATTACTAATAAAGACTTTCCACATTTGTAAAAAGACTTTGCAGTGTCCTGATTTCATTTGATGGCTGTCTGCTTCTGGATTTTAAACCATACAACATAGCGGCTCGAAAGGAAATGAATGTTAAGCAGTTGACCAGAATGTGTTATTTTAACAAATGTGTTTTTTTGTGTGGAGAGTTCACAGGAAAGTTTTATTAAAAATGTGTCTAAACCTCCACAACATCCGTTTATTAATGTGCTCATCATTCATATGGGATTATTCATCTTGTTTATTCATTTTTAGCGCCACAAAGACAGACAGAAAGGAAGAGGGAGGAAGTGGAGTGTCAGCCCGGCAGTGTTTCAATCAGACCACCTGAGGACTTGTCTCTGAATAGATAGCTTGATAATAAACTAATTATGATACAGTCAGACGTGTCAGCAGCTGTGCGATTGTCACCTGGTTTAATCTCGACTCAGATGCTCAACATTGATTGCAAGGGAGATCCAAGCCTGTGCTATGCTGTTTGTATAGTGTGTATTCATATAGATAACAGTGAAACCCTGAAAATCCATACAATAGCAAATTGGCAAAATATGCAGAGTCTTATCTTTGAGATATTTCTTTTTTTTCTTTTGGTTGACATCTTTCCATGGTCCAGTCAGTATGATTAGTGACTTAAGCTCACATCTTTCTAAGCATGATGATGATGAATGGATCCTCTACTTAAGTAATACATATTTCTTCAATTATTCAACCATAGTCCATTCAAACCCACTATTTTATTAATGCGATCCCTTTTCTTATGTTGGTTCATTGGTCGTTAGTAAATGCGGACCTGTTCTGGCTTTACAGAAATGAGACATTTTACAGAAACCTGACACCCTGTCTGACTGGTGACTTCCCTGGTTCGGCGATGGTTTGCCAGTCCAACAAATCCTTTACAACTTTGCCTTTGTAGGAGCCATTTTATCTGTATTGTTGGTAAGTTTATTTAATTTGGATTTATAATGCAATATTATTTTGAACATTTGGTGGCGGGGTTAACTGCACCGGGTGTATACAAGTGTTCATTGCTACCAGAAACAGGGAGGAACACAGGTGAAGTGAGCACATGGTTCTTACCAGACGCTACAGACAACAGAACTCCAAACCCGGCGGAACAACCAATACAGCAATAACCCATCAACATCGGCCACAGTTGGACATTGGTATTGTACATCTATTGCAATAAACCTCAACGAAACTGCATCTGTCGACTTGAAAATGATCTTCTTTGTGTCTGCGTATGATCACTCTCACCCTTAGCTGTGTAATAATGACAAACCGAAATAGGAAATTGGAACACATTCATTTGCCATTACAGCCTTATTTGTATCCATTTCTTTGACATAAAACATAGTCTTTGTTAAAATTAGCTACAATTTACTCAAAATATGAACAGTATCAGATGATGCTTGGAACTGGAAGCTTTGTGCGGAGGTAATGCATTCGCTAACAAAGTGTTTTCCTAAAGATGAATGGCAGTCATTTTAATTTTTTAACACAAGTTATGTGTTCATTTAGTGTTGTTGCCTATAACTGACATTATGCATGTCGTTGAGAGCATTACATGTGTTTAATGTGTGTCTTCTTCTCATATAACATTTGCAAAAGTGATTATTGTTGGTGCCTACATCATGTCTAACCTCCACCTGTTGATCAGTGTATACTGGGCATCTCAACTTCCACGTTTGTGTATCCTTTTGTGTCTGCATGAAATAAATCAAATAGACCAAATTGAGGTCCAAAAATAACTTACATTGTTCTTCTTTGGAAGGAACTGTTCATTCAAAGCAATCATCAACTGCTGCTCTTTTTTAACATTAAAATCTGTTCAAATGTGAACTGCTTCATGTAATGAAACTTGCTGCTTGTACAAAAATAAATGTTTCCCCTACAGGGATGCCCAAACTTTTTTCACTCAGGGCCACATACAGAAAAAACTTATGAAGGTCTGGGCTCCTCACTAGAGGTGAGGTAATATACCTCACCTCTAGTGAGGAGCCCAGACCTTCATTAGTTAGGTTTTAAGTTAGTAATATCAATCAAATGTAGGTCAATTATTCTTGATACTTCAATATCCTTTAAGAAAAAAAACTGCGTAAATCACAGCTCTGCGTAGGGTTTCATATATATTGTTGGGAACTCATTCCTTAAAACAGAAGCCTCAGATGCTTATAATCAAATAAGTAATTGGGCTTTTCTTTAACAACTAAGATTTGTTAGAAAATGCTTTCAACTTGAATTGATTTGACATTGGATTTATTAACACATGAATACTACTGTGTAATATTACATATATATTTAAGAAGTAAAATATAAGACAAGCACAACTTTCAGGTGTTGCCAATATTCCATTATAGTTTTTGAATTTGCCTAGGGCCGATTCAAATTGACCCACAGGTTGTATTTGACCCCCAGGCCGTAGTTTGAACAACCCTGCACTAGACGATCAGTTTGACATATTTGAGGGAGGGTTAACAAGAAGAAGCAGC
Source organism: Eleginops maclovinus (assembly GCF_036324505.1). NCBI lineage: Eukaryota > Metazoa > Chordata > Actinopteri > Perciformes > Eleginopidae > Eleginops > Eleginops maclovinus. The sequence continues at coordinate 4,735,596 of NC_086357.1, read as the reverse complement.
TCAATGCAGTAAAGAGCTACAGTATGAAAGGTAAAGTACTGTGTAGGTCAAACTTGGTCAAGATTCCGTGCTGTGCCTTAGATATGTCTTTGTTTCTTATAAAGACAACAGGGAATTTGTAATAGCATTGTTTGTGGTCAAATGTAAATCAAACAAGAAGCCCAAGTCAATGCATATATATAGTTAAACTGAGTATCAAAGTATTCTCAATGATAAGCACAACAACATTACTCACTTTTCCCACATTATCCTAACTCCTGTAACACAGAGTAAGTTTCAAATCACAGATGCCGACAGCAGTGCCCGACATGGCTCTAAGGCTTCTCCTCAACATAGAGTCTGTCTTAATCCCATGGATTCCAGTGTAATGGCGATGAAGAACCTCTCTGCAGCCGGTGAGATCCTGTGTTTGCCGATCTGTTCTCCCCACAGGGTCTCTCAGCAGAGCTCATTTAGCAGCCTGATGCTTTGTAATTAAAAGTATCGCTGGATAGCTTTACCGGTGCCCAGTTAGTTCCTGCATTCTGTTTTCTATTGGAGGAGCCGCTAATGAGTCAATCAGTCTCCTGTGAGGGACAGGGTGGGGTGTGGTGGTGGGGATAAGTGTATGCCAGATGTTTGTTGACATGGAGTGTGTGTGTGTGCGTGCGTTTGTGTGTTTGGGTAAAGCCACTCACTTTCACAGTTAAATCCAGTAGCTTAGCCAGCCTGTTACGGTAGTTTATAGCGTATCCAGCAGAGACAAGACCTCTACCTCTCCATAATTTAACTATGGCAAAGAACAAAGACAACTGCAAAGGCAAAAAAAGAAAGGGATAGACAACAATCTTAAAGGAGTATTAACTGATTTTTGGCCAAACTGGGGCAGCGTAAGTTACAATGATAGTGTCTTGTAAGAAACATTTGGTTAGGATGCTTCAAGAAAGGATGTTACCAGTGGGCCAAATTTGTTCTGGCAGAAATGCTTCTACTTTGGAAAGATTTTTAGCAGCCTATCAATCACGACCATTGATCTGCAATGGCTGCATTCGACTGTACGGTGGAGTACTGTTGAAGGTTTTAAAAAACAACCAAGATAGCTATGGCTAATGTGGAACTGCTGGAACAGCTATGACGTTAGTATTGAATTACTTACAGAAAATCTGATGCATTCTAAGCTTTTGTTGTGAGCAGAGATGTTATCGACAGGACAGAGACTTCGCATTTATTGTGGCCGGGGATTTTAACAGAGCCAACCTGAAGAAAGTCCTGCCGAAATACTATCAGCACGTCAGCTGCCCCACGCGCGGTGGAAATACACTGGACCATGTTTACACTCCTTTCCGGCATGGATATAAAGCCCTCCCCCGCCCCCCCTTCGGCAAGTCAGACCACGTATCTCTTCCTCTGCTCCACGTTTACCGGCAGAGACTGAAGAGGGACCGACCTGTGACGAGGACAGTGCAGCGTTGGTCCGAGCAGTCTGACTCTGCTCTCCGCCACTGCTTTGGCATCACGGAGTTAATTAACGACACGACCGTCATCGGCCTGATCACATACGGCGACGAGACGGCGTACAGAGAGGAGGTCAGAGCCCTGACATCTTGGTGCCAGGACAACAACCTCCATCTCAACGTCAGCAAAACAAAGGAGCTGATTGTGGCCTGCAGGAAGAGGCAGAGAGAGGCACACACACCCATCACCATCGACGGGACTCCTGTGGAGAGAGTCAGCAGCTTCAGGTTCCTCGGGGTTAACATCAGTGAGGACCTGACATGGACACATCACACCAGGGTCATATCCAAGACGGCTCGACAGCGGCTCTTCTTCCTCCGCAGGCTGTGGAAGTTCAACATGGACTCCAGGATACTCTGCAACTTCTACAGGTGCACCATCGAGAGTATCCTGACTGGCTGCATCACCGCCTGGTATGGCAGTTGCACCGCCCTCAACCGTAAGACTCTACAGAGGGTGGTGAAAACTGCTTAGCACATCACCAGGACGGAGCTGCCATCCATGGAGGACCTCTACACCCAGCGGTGTAGGAAGAAGTCCGGTAGGATATTAAAGGACCCCAATCACCCCAGCAACAATCTGCTCTGTCTGCTGCCGTCTGGCAGACGGTACCGCAGCATCCGGACCAAGACCACCAGACTCAGGGACAGTTTTATACCACAGGCTATAAGACTGCTGAACTCTTGAGCTCTGTGAATGTTTACTCACATCTGTTTATAGTACACACATACATATATATATATATTATACACATCTGTTTATAATACACATATATATATTATACATATCTGCCATAAATATGTGTTTATAGGTAATATATGCATATGTCTATATCTCCTCATACAACAGTGTAAAGTATTTAAATTACTGTACAGTATATTTAAATAATGTCAATTTATTATACATATATATAGATATTACATCTTTATTGTTGTTATTGTACTGTATATACTTTCTTGTCTAATTTGTGCACTATTTTATTTATCTTATTTGCACTGTGTATGTTGAGTTGTTGGAGGAGCCTGGGATATAAGATTTTCATTGCCAACATATACGCTGTATCTGCTGTGCATATGACAAATACAACCTTTGAACCTTGAACCGTTTTGCTGCACTTCTGTAGGAATTTGACAAAAGCTTAATATGCCTACTCATTAAATACCAGATCATCCCTTAATGCTGAACCCTAACCCTAACCCCCACCTGATAGCTGTTTCCCTCAATCCCTTTCTTTATGTTCATTCTCTATTCTATAAAAGTAAAGAACACCCGCTTTGATACCAGGGTGAGGTGGGGACCTACGCAACATGCATAGTGAGCCTAGAGTACAGTCAATACACATTTTTTAGGGTGACCTGAAAGTTAACGTTGCTTGAGCTCCCTACCCAAAAAGTGATGGCATTTTTCCATTAGATTTTTGTATTATTGCAGAAAACAATCCTTTTGGCCAAGACAGATTTGTGATACTAAAAAGGGTTTGTGCAGCAGGATAATCCCTACAAATAAACATCACTTTTTTAGTTTTTGAAGAGTGATTGCAATTGCCTGAAGTTAAAAGCTAACATAGGCTTGTTTACCAACCAGTATTACAGAGAGGCTTTGGACATTAACAAATGGGGTATTTATTGAGGTATTTTATGAAGTTGTAGCAAATGTTTGTCTTAGCTTCTGTTAACCAAAAACACATTCAAAAACTCTTTGAGTTGAAGATGAGAGAAACTGTAAGTCCATTCTAGGTTTTAGGACTCATTCCTGCGCCACTCTATAGGGCTTTCCAGCTTTGTTGAAAGCAGTCTTGTGGCACATTTAAGATTTGCTGTGGCCCTCTGGTTGCAACATGGCCCTGAGCAGCTGCTTAGTTTGCTTATGCCTCGGATATTGACCTGAAGATGACGGTCAGACGTTATCATTGTAATATATAAATATTTATTTCTGATTTGGAAATTCAAAAGTCAGTCAAGGTTTTTTCAGCAACTGACACCAAACTTGTAGCTGCTCATTTCTTTTGATTTAGTCTCATGCTGAATAAACCTGATATCATGATTCCATTTGCTTTCGCTGCATTCATCCTCTGATCTCATCTCACCAGCATATCAAAACAGACGCGGAGAATAAGCACAGATCTATTTTGTAACCTGTGAATTCTCTCAAATAACATCCTCACTCTAATATGTGGGCATAAACAGCCACCCTTTTAATGTTATTGTAAAACAAAGAGGTGAAAAAAGCTTTATAGCATTATGGGATGTATGCTACATAGTGAAAGCGCACTGTCAGCCCATTGTTGTGATGTGCACTGATTGAAGTGAAAAGCCTGAGCCATTATTCAAAGCCATCCAGCACTCAATTAACACTCCATTTGCATTATGGCGGAGCTATACTGCTGCCTCTTGATTAATATCTCTCCTTCTCCCTTGCCAGTCAATCATGAATCATCCTCTCTGCCACAGGACAACGCTACACTCCCCTGCTGGGAGAAAGAGGGAAGGAGTGGGGGGAGGATGGGGTGAAAATGTGTAGGAAAAATAGGAAGGGAAGTGTTGCGGGATAAAGCGCCGACAGAAGAAGAGGGGAGAGACTGAAATGAGGAGAAAGGGAAGCTTGGAACAGAATGTACACACTAAGGGAGTCTTATAGGGGGGGGACCCCTGGTAGACCACCACACATATAACAAAAAAGACGACCACATCTGTTGTGCAATATCACTTACGTGCATCATACATACAGTACCGTGTACAGTATATATACCACTTGATCATTTATTTTTGTGTTAGGCTACTCAACTACTGTGACACAATCTGCAATAACTGCAATATCTTTACTTTCACTTTCACTACTGTTACCTAGCTGCTATCTCACTTCTTTACGTGCTACACTTGTTTTATTCTCGTTATTTGTATTTATTTACTTACTGTACTTATTGTTGTTCACCTGGATGGGTACTTTTTGTAAATTGTAATTTGTGTAATTGCTTTCTCTAATAATTGTATTTGCCTCTGTACGGTTGCTGAAACAATGTAAATGTCCCCTTTATAGGACTAATAAAGGTATTCACCCCCAACTGCTCCCAGGCGCCGGACGACTGGCAGCCCCTTCTCTCAGGGCTTATCTGGTGGTATGGTAGGTACCAACTACAACAAAATGAACATATTTTACCGGGATTAATTTTAATACACGTTTCAAAATTATGCCGAAAAAAACCCAACATTGATACAGGTTTTAAAAAAACATGAATTAATGCTTTGACAAGTGTGCACACAAGACGGCAGACAAAACACTTTTAAAATGCGTGTTTCCTGAATGGAGATCGATCGGTCAGGCTAATCTAGGGTGTAGCTGGTCCGTCCACACTCACAACAACGTCACACAGACATTTTAACTGTCGCGATTGATGCAGCCCCCTTCAATCGCGTCATTCTTCCCGCGTCATTTGCGACGCCAGATCCAAATCGCCTCTATCCGCGTCTTTGTATTTACTTATCATGTAATGACGACACGCTCAAAAAACAAATTGCATCCAGTGTGAATGCACCACAAACAAATTGGAGACAGGATCTTAAACAAGTTCTAGAAGATCTCCAATCACATCACATGATTTTTTGAAGGGGGTTGACACAACTCATTTTGAATTAGAGGGAAGATCCAACTAGCAGGACAGTTTATTCTGCAGCCATCATCTACATTATTGCTTAACAATTTCCTACCGCACAGGAAGTGGCTCTCTACTGTCACCGAAGCACCAAAGAAATATCTGATAGTTGACTCAGTGAAAAGTCAACCATGTGGAAATTGACTGCGCATCTCCGACAGCAAGAGAGATGTTGGGAAATGAAGACAGAACGGTGCAGAGATGGCAGTGAAATAGATAAGGGATAGAGGGAGGCATGAATGAGGGAATGATGAAGGATAAAGATTAATGGGTTTGGTAGTAGATGTATGGGGGAGGAGAGGGTGGCGAGGTGGAGAAAGGGATTCAACTATAAATGCGCAAACAAGTGACAACGGTAGGGAGTAGAGAGGAGAAATGTCTTCAACAAGGTCCTCCCTTTTTTCTCTTTAAAGTTTTGGAAAAATAATGACCCATCATTTAGCAACACGGTAGAACTATTGAGAGAACAGGAAGGACATACTGTATGGAAAGAGAAATGGGATGCTTCTGTACATATAACATGCTATGCTGCTGCTATACTTAGCTACATTGTATGTCAATGTGAAGAGCTATTATGGAATCCCTTCCTCTTTGGTCTTTATGTTTTTTAAATATGAATTAGAAAAAAATCACCATATTTGTGCTATATATCAATACTTTTGTTCAAGGCTAAATGCTACATGCAATTGGCTTTGCTTTTTCCCCATGTAAATGCATTTGCAATGGTTTACTATCATAATAACCTCGCTTGATTTGCCATTACAAAACCATTTAAAACTCCTGTGGTGAAAATAAATATAGAGGGAAATATTCATTTGGTGATTCAATTATGTTGTTCAAAGGTGTACGAGCATACAAATGAGCGGAAGTGAATCTTGCCAATTAGTGAGCGGAGAGACAGACAGAGGAAAGCACTTAAAAATCTCTCAAACCAAATTACATTCGCAATTAAACGCAATGATTTAGCTTTTCCTTTGTTTGAATGGTTGAGTCTACTACACGGGAAGAATTGATGAATCAAATCAGATCTGTGTAATATTATTTTGTAACACTTATGAAATGGGCAAATACTCATTTCAACTACAGCTTTAACATTGTATATTTGCAAATATGCTTCTGTTTGTGTCTTTTATTTAACTTTCTTCTCGCCACACTGCAAAAAAAGCTGGCAGGACACTTGGTTTTAAATTTACTGACTAATTGATCTATTGATGGATTGATTGACTATGTTCAATGCCATTCTCTTTCATTACTGAGATTACTGTGGATTGGCCTGGCTCCAAAAGCTACAGCAGTGTGACTAAACAGGGTAAAAAAATCATATAGATCTTGAAACATTTCTGCATAAATCAATCAATCAGTCATCAATCAATCAACCAAAATATTGGAATAAATAAATACATATTTACATGAAAAAAAAGTAAAAATCTGCAATAAAAGTCCTTGTTGTCCTTGGGACATGGCATCAGAGGCACAGGAAGGAGGCCTTACTCTCTCCAAAGCACAGACACATTTTAAACACTCACACAGTTCAATCTTTGTCAGCCCAAAGGAAACGTTGGAAAAGTTGTTGATGGGAATATTGTTGAAGGAAACGTTGATGGAAACGTTGCCTAAAAAGTCCGGAAGGTATTAATAAAACGTTGTCGTCAGATACTGTATGTCATGGGGCAGCCATGTTTTCCGAAAAGCACATTATACTACACTCCAGATGTTCTTTCTGAATCCTAGCTGATGACGTTAGCTCATCCAATCCATTAGCCAGTGATCTTAAATTGTCCATGATGACAGGGGCTTATATCTATCTCCAAAAAAAAAACAGCTCTCCTCCTTCTTCACTTCGGTTACCCCCTGCATCCTGTGTGCTTCAGATTTCAGTGGGGATAGCACACCCAATATGCTATCAATATGGTTGGTATTGATAGCACAATGGGTGTTAGTAAAGTCACTAAAGCCTTCTTCAAATGCATCACATCACATCAAAATTCATGAATAAACTAAGCGTATTATCCCACAATAAAAAAATGAACTAACACATTATTATGGAACTACAAAATGTGAGCTAGACAGAGGGAAGTTGGCTGTACATGTAAGCGCAGTGTAGCTTTTGATATCATACCCACACCCAGTTTTTGCAGAGGTCCGATTATTTTCAGATAACAATAATTACACACCAAATGTTTAAATTGCTTTACAATAATAAGATTACATGGCTATGTTTTACCAGGGTATAGAGTAATCCATATCTATTTCACGCCAGTTCTGTGCACATACAACCCTATTTCTTCAGCGAGTCAATCCCCAGTGTTCGGTGGTGAGCAATTCATCTGAAATGTGTGAGAAAACAGCCTGATATGTCATGCTCAGCGATGGGGAGAGGATCTACCTGACAACAAATTAATGAAAATGTCACTGACTTATACCTCCATCTCTTCGTTTCATAAGCGCTCCGCTGAGCATATTAACATAGCGGCCGAGAGTCTTTCACTCTTCTTCTGCCGCCTTCATTCATGTTGTCTGCAGTAACCTCCCTTCACTCTTCTTGTCTCTCTGCTGTAATGTTCTGCATGTATGTCCATGCTCATAGTTTTAACCCTTGGACGGTTGTTTGATTAAAACTAGAGCAGGGCCTGTGCAAGGCTTTGAATGATCTTTTGCTTTATCTTGACATAACAGAACCATGACCCCATGAAGCAAAGGACCATGGGTTAATGGGAGCCATGACAGCCGAAGCCGTTCCATCAGCAGTGGTAGTCTGGCGAAAAGGTCAACCTCCAGTCCACACGGCCAACCGGACGGAAATGTCAGTGTTGGAAAGGCTTTTCCTTGGAAGTGAGGTGAATGCATATTACAAATCTGTGCCGAGTTGAACTCAAATTAATAGCTTGATAACACTTTCAAATCACAGAAACAAACAAAAGTAGCAGCATGGAGGCTCAATGGATAAGTCATGGCTCCAAACCTTTTCCTTTTGGAAGAGGGAAATGCCGCTCAACCTGCTGTGCATTACCGCCAGAGGCAACACAAACCTTAAGTCGGAGGGAGACCATTCATTCTCACTGTAGTCTTTGCAAGGCTGGATTGTAGTGTTCACACACGCTCTTGTTTCCTGAGTGACATGTTCAACGAAAATAGGTTGAACATTTAATGAGAAGTTGATATGTGATGTATCCTCTCGGCTATCTTTTTGATAGCTGATGGAAAGGTGCGAGACCATTTTGTATACCTTGGGTCTATGTGAAACATCTCGGACACAGAAGTGAGAAGAAGATCAGCCATTGATACAACCCAGCTTGCAACTACATGAGAATAACAGATTCACCTAGCATAAACAAAATAAATCTGATGCATTCACTGATAACATCCATTGCACTCTACAGATGCGAAACCGAGAAAACAATACAAATATTTTAAAAAAGAGTGGACGCCTTTGAAATGTGTTGCTACAAGAGGATCCTCGGGGTGACATGGAAAATTCATTGTACATACAACTTTAGCAGGGTTTTTCAAACCGCTGACAGGAACTTCTACAGGCGAAAGATACAGTGGTTCAGACATATAACAAGAACTATCAGGTTGCTAGCAAATAACGTTGGTACGCATGGTTTGGTTGAGGGAAGAATAGATGAAGGGAGGCCAATGGGAGAATGGATGACAGACCTTGGACGGGGGAAGTGTTGGTTGAGTGCATGAGACTGGGGGAAGATTGGGATGTGTGGAGACAGGTGTTGATGTCATCAAAGTGCCCTCAGGCTACGGAAGTGAACTGACCTAGCTTGCAGTCTTTGAAATAGCTTAACTATGGTGGTTGAGCAAACAAACACAAGTAATGCTCCAAATGAGCAAGCGACAAGAAAGAACAAACTACAGACTGAGTTTATTACACAACTGTAATAAAATGTACAATGGTACACTGAAACAGGCTTTTCTTTATAGTTAAACATGCTAACGCATGCACTAGGCACTACCAGCAATATGGGTTTCTGTGTGATAATGGCCTTTCCTGTTGCACTCATAATTTTAACATACATAAAAGCACATGTAGCATCGTAATCTATCGATGGCTGGTAGATGCAATGAAACCAATGCGGATCGTAGGGAAGGTTCAAAGTGTTTTCTTTTTTCAAGGAGAAAAATAATTAAATGTTGTTTAATTAGGCCTTTTTGCTCTTTAAGTGTCTTTGGGCAAGTCTTCTACTTCTCTTTCTCCCTATTCTATCCTCCAAGATGTCTATCCCGGCCATTCATTCCACACTACTGTAGATTTGCCACACTTGCTGGGCCATGACAATTTCATCAGCCTGAATCCACTTTTAACTCAAGGATGCATTCGGGTGGAAGACCCAGAGGACGTCAGCAACTGTGATTGCCTGAAACACAGACAAACAGACAACTGCACGAATGGTAGCATTGCTATCTTGGAAGTGGAACCTTTACATCACGCCTGTCTAGGGACGATGTTGGCAAAAAAGCTACAACACATCAGCCTGAAGCATCCAAGGATCCTCAGAGACAAGCCTGGAAGCTTTTGAGCTGCTTGAACCATCTGTGAAATACTACCCTTTGATGTTTAACAGAGTCCTTAAGAGCGCTTGTCTGAGAACACCTCTATCTCTGCGCATAATGGATTTACAGATATGCTACTCTACAGTACAGGGAGCTATGGATCTCCCTCTTAAGGAGTGATTTCTCTGGCAATCAGAACATTTAATCAGAGTTCAAGAAGCCGCAGAGACCGACCTCTGATTCTGTTAATTGCTTTCAGCTTTCAGTTCTCATCTCTCATTGGAAATTTCCAATTTAGAGCCATTTCATTTCATTTTATTTATTTATCTATTTCCTTTTCCCTCTCTCTCAGTTCTTATTCCCTGTAGAGCAGTGGGCAGTTATGTTCTGCACAGCACCTAAAGTGCAGGCATTAATCATTTCAGAGCCATTATCAGCATTTTAAAAGGTGAAAATCCAAACCAATTGTTTTTCATTTGGACCAAACTAATAGGATTGTTTTCTTGTAATTTGCAGCTATGGAGAATTTAACACTAACAATTAACAGTAAATTGGTATTAGTCAGACTATCTGCTCCCAGTCTACAGGATATTAAATCTTTAATGAATGAGAGAGGTGAACAACCGAAGCAATATGCTGGATGTAACCTAATTAGATATCACATTGCTAAATACTCAAGCTAAATGTTATCTTAATACTCATCTTTGTCCTCGTATGTCCTTTTATAGAAAGTATTGTAGTATTGTAATACAAAGCACTATAATGTACAGTTCATATTTTACTTTAACATGAGTTATGTGATATATACTGTAGCTGCCTTCTAACACCAGAGACTATATTTATATGTTCAAATGGTGTTCACCAGTTTTCTAATACTATTAAATCACAAACAAGGAATACTTGTTCCAATCTCCCTAGATGTCATTGTACCTAAATTCCGTTTTTCACACCTATCTGGAGTAGTAACCATTTATTTGTCTTTCTCCAGGATTTAAGATACCTACAACTTGGGTCAACAGAAAAATAAGCCTTTACTTGGGGACATTCACTGGCCACTTGACCTTTTCAACTGCTTGTTAATGTAAATATCTTATCACCCAATCACATTGCAGCAACTCCATGCATTTATACACAAAGACATGGTCAAGACGAACTGGTGAAGTTCAAACAGAGCATCAGAACGGGGGAGAAAGGTGATTTAAGTGACTTTGAACGTGACATGGTTGTTGGTGCCAGACCAGCTGGTCTGAGTATTTCAGAAACTGCTGATCTACTGGAATTTTCACTCAAAACTAACTGTAGGGTTTACAGAGAATGGTCCGAAAAAGAGAAACTGCCAACAATGCCAGCGCAAAGCAGTTTTACCACTTTTCATGTGAATGCAGCTTAAGGGTATCACCAAAGTCAGTAGGATTTATCCTCTGGGGACTTTCATTATCAGTACAAAATTCAAATGCAAACAATATAGTATTACTTTAGGTATCTGTGAAGCCCTACCAGCTAGCATTGAGCCAAATCGCTTGTTGACCAAAGACAAAGCAGTGGCCAATGAAAACATTTTTCGGCAGACCTGGCTTTACTTATTTTATGCCAGAACCCATGGATCTACCATACTTACCATACCAGTATTGTGACAACACTCAAAGTGACAATTACATCTACTGTATAGTTGGATGTCATCATTTTCTCTGTTCAGGCTTTTTCTCTGTTTTGAAGGCAAATCAAATAGACATAACTAGATTATTGTGTGATTAAAACCCCTCAAATCAAACTTCATTGTGTGCACTTGTTATCCAGCAGCTGAAGAAAAGCTGATGAAAACATGGTGCTGGCTCTAGGGCTGCAAATAATCATTTTTGTTATTGCTTATTTTCAAATAATTGTCAGCCTGACAACACTATGAATAATGCCCATAGAATTTACCAGCACTCAATGTGCTTTTCAAATTGCTTGTTTTGTAAATTATAAAATATAAAAGACATGTATTCACCCTGATATAATACAGAAAAATGCAGCAAAGGTTCTGCCTTTACTAAAGTATTACTTTATTTGATTTAGAACTTTAAGTGTGCCACCAACAGTGTATTCACCTACTTTACCGGACTGTAATATTACAATAACTAGTTACCTCTTAAAAAATCTCATCAGCAACATAATCTGAGAATCAAAAAGAAAAAAAGAGATATAAATAAGATGTTGGTCTTCGAAAAAGAAGAAACCAAGATATTTAAGATCGAAAATGTGTCCTCTGCCATGAGATTTTACTTATAGGAAGACCTTCCTTTCATTAAGCATATTCAGACAGAAGCCTGTACATCAACAATGAAACACATGAGCACATTTACAGAAAATGCTCTTTTTGAGTTTAATACATACAACTTGCACACTCTATTTTATGAACATATAGGTTCACCCGCTAAATTAAAAACAGAACAAATGAACCAAAGAAAGTGAAATCCATGAAGCAGATTCAGGCAGTAGGTGTATAGATTCACTCTTCAAGTATTACCCTACAGAACAGAACAGCTGACAGAGGAGAGAGAACATCTGATACTTTTTTTTAACCAACATTGTTATCCTGCTTGTAATCCCCCATTTAAAAAAAACAACCGGGTTGACGCACCCCCAAAAAAATGCAACAAAAAAGAAAACGCAACAAAGCTTTGTTTTATCGCCATATAAAAAACTTTGTCATGAGACGTTCCACTTGACAGCTTCCCTGATTTCAGCCAGTTAATCATATTTGAAAGAATGAATGAAACGAGTTACCGCGCATATATCCTAGGCTACAGTGAAACGTAGAAGATATCGGCTGTCTTCTTCTACGTTTCTATCAAAAACTAATAAATGATAGTTTTTTGATTTAAAATAAAAGGGATTACAAAGGAAATGTTTATTGTTCCTGTTTTTTTATTGTAGACTATGGAAAAATCCCACTTAGAAACAACACTGTGTAATATTTTTACACCAGACCACCACTACAGGTTTCATCTCGCGCACCCCCTGGTGGCAGCTCGCGCACCCGCACCACACTTTGGGAATCCCTGCTGTAAGAGAATACAATTCCCTTTTGTTGTATCTTGATGAGGTAATCCCGTTACATGTAATCTGTTTATCCCCAAGCCAAACTGCCAAATGACTGACATACAGTAGGTTGATTTTGCTAGGGTTAGGGTTAGCAATGACCAAGACAGAAAATATATTAAACTTGTAAGTTGAGACCAATTAACTCTTTCAAAAATTGAAGTGCATTTGACAAGCAGGGGAACCTCTGTGTAGCCTCCCCATCACGGGTTGGCTGTGCCCGTCAGCTGTCTTTAAGTAATGGCACAAAAACTCACTGACTGTGTCGCCAAACATGATGGACACTGTTGGCTTCATCCTGTGTCAACACTGTGACCACTCACCAAAAGGCACGGCGCTGAGCGGAAGCGCTATGGTGTGTGTAAGTTGGTGTTTAAGCGTGTGAGAGTGCGTACACGTGTGTGTCTTGCCACAGAACAGAAGAGATTGTGCATGACCGCGGCGCCTGCGGAGAAAAACTGAGATTAAAAATAAGTGGACGCCTGCCACCAAAACACCAACGCAGCAAAACACGCATATATATGCATACTCCATGTTGACAGGCCAGAGACGTGTTCTTAGACTATAATCCTTTCTTGTACTTGTCTCCTTCCATGTTTGCGTGAAAAATTGCTATGTCAGAAGAAGCCCAAACATGCCATGGATGACTCCTAATTGGACGGATTTGGTCACTCTGCTGCCAAATCAGCCTGAGGGCACATCAAGCGACGAGAGAGTGGAAGGGTAAAAGCTTTTTTTGATATACATGTTCCCTGAGGGGAAGCAGCAAAAACATGGCAGCCTCTAACTGCCCGACTAAACCCAATGAGATTGCTTTGTGTGTATGACTGCATATGTTTAGACATTTGTAAGTGTTTGAGTCTGCGTGTGTATTTGTGTGTGTGTGTGTGTGTGTACAGAGAGATATATGGCTAAAATGAAAGTCCAAATAACCCAGCTGCTGGGAAGGAACCTTATTCCTCTCATTTGTCATGATTATATTAATTGTACTAGCAGTTTAAAGGCGCTTTTCAGACCTCTGATTTAAAAACAGATATGATACAGTAGTTGCATTAACCCCTTTGCAGCTTAATGTTTGTGACAAATGCAGCAAACCCTCTCCCAAAAAAGCGACCACAACAGGAGCTGGCATATGGTTCTTTTATAGGAGCGGTGTGAAACTGTAAGGATAACAAAAGACATGGAAATAGCATAAACATGCTGTGTAGTATTCCTCACAAACAAATAAATGCAACCTATAAAGAAACACTAGTTACTTCTGTAATTGGCCTCAATTTCCCTCGGGATAAATAAAGCTTCTTGAATCTTGAATCTTGTAATATTCATCCATATGACTTCACAATATAGAGTAAATATACATCTGAAATTACTTTAAACGTGTAACTAAAAGGTGTCATAACTTGTAAAATGCATCTATAAGCATCTTTTTATAAACAAATGTACATTTTGTAGCTTTGTTCAATTTGTCAACATTTTTGCTGTTTGTTACGATGTCCTACTGCATTGAGAGGGACTACAACATTTCCTTGGATCTGATCATGATGACAATGACGTCGGTGTTTCCTGTTTTATTTTGAAAACTATTAGCCCCGTGTGATGTCTGTTTTTACTTCCTGCCTGTGTTTTCCCTCCTGTTTGATATCCTGGGCCTCCTCGACCTTCCTGTAGTGACCCGGGAAAATCGATGTCAGTACCGCCATTCCGACAGTCTACCCAGGCGCGTTGGTGCATCGTCTTTCTTTCATTTTTGTTTGTGTGTCTTTTTAACATATACTTTTTTAACATATTCAGTTTATTTGTATAATATAATATAGCCTATTGTTGTAATTGATGCACTGACTGGTTGGCACTCAATGTCGTTGTTGTCCGATCGCCCTGCATCCGATCTGCAAGGGAGTCGCTCAAAGAAAGTTAAAGCTATGCAAGCCATCAAGGTTGCTCCCAATTCTGTGGAGCTGTAGACCGGAGCTGATGGGATGACGATGGAGAGACTTGGAGGAGCAGTGGCGGTGGATTCGGGAGGGCTATCAGAAGCGTCAATGAGGGAGGAGGGGGGCCCTGCGTGTCTGACAGAGTCAACTACCGCTCCGAATGTTTCCACTTAAGTGGAGCTATGCAGACCCAACACACCATGTCGGAATGGCGGAATGTTTGAAAAAAAAGTGAAGTGCCACTACTCCGACAATGGAAAACATTTTGTCGGAGTAGTGGCACGATTAAAAAAAATGGAAATGCCGCCACTCCGACAATTAGACGTCAATGTCGGAGTAGAGGTATGTCGGAATAGCACCATGTAACCCCTCGGTGGATGTATTTCCGGCAATAGTGATGTTTAAAAGAGGCGTGAGGAACGGCTGGATTCATCTCAACCAATGGCAGGTATGCAAACTGTTCCCATTGTAACTCTTAGAGGATAGAAAAAAATGTTCTGCCCTTTAACGTTTGTTTACTCATTCACTACTGACATCTCTAGTTGTGATTTGATGTTAACACGTGAAAACAGCTGCTGAAGTCCGGACAGAAAGCATAACTTGGGCGGCAGTGTGTATAATATATATCACTCAATAATATATACTGTATAACAGGCCAAAATTCAACTCTTTATTTGTATAGGCTTTAGTAGACAGCTGTGTTTCATATCCCTCCACTTGAATCTCCAGCGGCCGGGACTGAGACGAGAGGAGCTGAGTCGAGGAAAGGAGTCGAGGAGGTACAAACTGGGAATTAGGAAGTGCCCTGATTCTGTTCATCTGGTGCCCTTGTGATTTGCCTGTCCTCCCATGCTGTGTCTTGTCCTTGTCATTAGCCCTGCTTGAATTTAAGTGCTGGTTATCTTTGTCAGATCCTTGTCTGTTGTGCATCAGAGTTGTATTCCCTTGGTTTTGCCTTGCCCTGCTCTGCTGATTACCTGCCCTTAAAGGTATTTTTTTCTGTTGAACATTTGTATGTCTTGCATCAGGGTCCATACTGTTTGGCTCTCCATCTTGACAAATAAGGATATTCTGATTCTTAAATAGCACTGTTGACTCTAGTCAGGATTCAGGAAAATGCATTTGATTCACCAGTTATATAAAAGTCTACAATAGCATCAACAACAAGTCTTACTCAATGTGCTCATCGACAGACGTAAATAAGTAAGTAGTAATTAAGTAGAATTAGACAATGCAATACCCTAAAACACTGCTTCTTTCTCAAATGCTTTCTTAAATGTTCTCTCAATAGAAGTGGCAATCACACTGCTGGATATCAGTAGAACAAATGGTACCAGACTCTCTGGTTGAGTGGTACTTAAGATGATCTCAGTAGCTTTCAGAAAGGAAGGCTGAGAATGTTGAAGCATCAAGCAGAAACAAGGGGGAACTATTACGATGGGCTTCCTGCTGCTTCGCTCTTAGCATGGTCTTGCACGTCGCTGATCTGACCGATTATTTCATCTAACATCTTAATTCCTATATCGATAACAAGTTCTAGACAAAAGGTTTGTGAAACTTTATAGCTTTCCATGCTGTTATCCTGTCTACTGTGTACAATGACGCAGTAAGAATTACCTTTTAGGCTCCTTGGCTGATATTCCAATCAGTGACATTTATTAGGCAACCTGTCTAAGTATAATTATATTAAGAACTACACTGAAGCTTCCTCAAATTAGCTAATTAAAGTGATCCTCACAAATAGAGGTTAATCATTAAAATAGCTTAAACCACTTGCTCTGGCAGCACAGTATAAAATCCCATGTTATTCTGACTAAATAAACATAAAAAACATAATTGTTTAAATCAAAAGATTTAGCTTGAAGCCACATATGAGCCTCAAACAGAGATTAGCTTTTTAGAGGCTAAATGAAGTTGACTCAGTCTGATTAATACTTCACACACTTACAGTTTGTCTATATCCCTACAGGAGACAGGGATTATGGTGATGACTAGAAAAAGTTCCTGTATAGTTCTATATCTCAGAGGAATGTCAGTGCTAATGGAGACACACAAGCAGAGCAAGGGAATTAAAAGCAGTAATTGAGAGGTACTTGAATGGCAAACATGCTGCACTGTGTCCCGGGGGACTTTTAGAGTCTCACAGAGCAGGGAGACAGATGACTTTGAAGGTAAGCATGGATCCATCTACTACCAGCTGGGTTAAATCACTGTGAGCCGTCAGTTTGACGGCGCCACACGGTGGGCCCATAATGTGTTTCATATGGCTGCTCTGTGGTGGAAGATGCATGCTGTACTGTGTAAAGCCACCGCATGCTTTATTTTGTATCATCTTTACTCTGCATTATGTTCATATTGCAACTATCGTGTACTGTGCAACAGTGTTTCCTAAGTAATAAATGTCCCTTCTACTGACTACACTACAGATAAACTGTATTTTCTTTACTTTCATTTTTATTTTCGCAGGGTGCATTTCCCAGGAAAACTCTGCTTATAGAGTATTTGAAATGCTGTATTTGACACAGATACAGTACATTTTGCATGTAACTAAAGCAATAGGATAAATGGATTCCACTGCTGTGGATGTTTCACCTCTAGGCCTACTACTACTACCAATTGTCATGAAATGACAATAATTACAAAAGCAAGAACCTCAAATATGATATATTTAAAGTATGTGTTTGTCTTTATATTTATAATGTGATGATTTGTAGTATAGGACATAGTGTATGTTTCAGTATTTGATGAATTTACATTATGTTGATGTGATTTTCAAATGTATTATAAAATAATGTCAGGTGCAACATGGATAGTCCCGCCTTCCCCCTCCTCAAGCCCCTAGGATGTGAGCAGGGCATAACGGAAACTTTTTTAGTTAAATCCACAAGCCGAACAAACACTTGGATCAAGTGGTGCAAGTGATGACTTGGTGAGCTTTCTCCTAAATTCACAAAAAGTTAGCATTCTAACGCAACATATTGTACCACGACCACTGTTTGCACCATATAATCACAGGTAGGCCTGTTCGATTAATCGGTTTTAAATCATAATCGCGATTATTTAGTAAGGACGATGTTAAAAACGTGTAAATCGTTAAAAACGGTTGTTCACTTTAACTAGGGTAATTACGGTACAGCCCCCGTTCATGTATCTGGGCTGCGCTGGGTTGCCATAGTGACTTCCGGCTCCGTCCTCCCATCGCGCTCTCCCCCACACAATGTAAACAAACATGTCGGCGTTGGATTTCGTAGCCAGGAAGAAGAGCAGGTCCGTTGTGCGGAAGTGGTACGGCTTCAACGCTTCGGATGAAGAGCAAAATACTCCGCGTTGTAAAGTCTGTCTTAAGTCCGTGGCAGTTAAAGACCACAGCACGACTAACTTATTTCAACACCTCCAGAAAAAAACATGTACCGGAATGGCAGCAGTGTGTTGCTGCGCGGACCGCACAAAAGAACGCGGATGCGGCTAAAACACCACCACCAGCTCCGAAGCAAGTAACTCTGCCGGTTTCGTGTTCACGTGTTGTACCATACGACAAGACCGAAAGGAGGTGGAAAAATATTACGGATGCAGTCGCGTTTCACATCGCAACAGACATGGCCCCGATATACACAGTCGAAAAGTCTGGCTTCCAACATTTGCTTCATGTGCTGGACCCCCGCTACAAGCTCTCAAAATCTTCAATAAAAAAAAGCATATTTGAAATAATTTCTTTGCCATTTCTTTTGTCATTTTACAAAAAAATCGTAATCGTAAATCTGGTTTTGAGAGAAAGAAAATCGGGATTTAATTTTTGGGCAAAATCGAACAGCCCTAATCACAGGTATCGTTGTAAAGCTCCGTCTCTCGTGCACAATGTCGTCGGATCCAAATATGGTCATTTCCTTTGTATCAGCAACCAATTGTGAAAGTACAAAGGGGGCTTTTGACCAAAAAACTAAATCTCATTGGCTGGTGTCAATTTCTGACAATGTGATTCGTTCAGATGCGTCACGTGGTTTGCTATGACACTTCCTGGTTTAACTTTTCCGTGGGACATTTCAACATCAAAATGGCAAAAGAACAGCGAAAAAAACAAGAGAAGACAACAACAATTTCCACTTCAGTAGCACTTACATACACCAAACCTTCCAGTTTTATTTCTATCAATATGCTGAAGTTTTTTTACGGAGGGGTTTGTTCATATATCGTTCATAGCCTGAATTATATAACATTTTATACCTACACACATGGCGAAATTGGACATTTTACGGCTGTTGACAGTATTTTCTGATTTATGGAGTGATAAAAGAGATAACCAAAATCCTTTCTGTAAAAACTTTGGATTCAAATATGACTACAAAATGAAACAAGAACTTTGAACCTGACTTTATCAATTAACTGGAGAAGTTTCATGCTGATATCTTTAAGTTAAAAATAGGGTCAAAATCACCCTACTCACCTGTAGTGTCTCGCCTTAACAGCGTGATTGTTAAAGTTTAAAAGTTTAATGGATTTAGACAAACTACATCATAGTAGCACACCACAACCGCTAAACTAAATACGAGTCAAGCAAAGTCAGCAAGATGATGTTAGGTAGTGTCATATAATCTTTTGTTGGCAACCACCAATTTTCAAGACCCCTACAAGCTTTGGACATCTACAAGCTGAGTATTTACTGACACTTACTGAAACTAAACTTGCTGATCTCTTTAGAAACCACAGCGACCTTATTTCCGGAATGTAACCCTTCAAAAAACAGTTGACTTTGAGAAAAGGTAACCCAAAGTGGAACAATGACAACACATTTCCGGGTTTAAGGACTCATTCCTGCACCCTTTAATAGCCCTTACTTAAAAAATGTGGTCCTAAAAGTTGTAAATTGTGATAAGAAAAAATCCAGTGTTTTTATTTTTCTCTCCATTCATTCGACTGTGCCTACACTGGAAGTGGCTCTAACATTACAAAGCGGATTGGTGGCATAGCTTTAATATAATGCAAATGTTAATGCTTTACAAGCCCAATCACCAGAAGAGCCCTGCATGAGCCAGATATCTTTGTACTCACAAGTCAGACCCATATGGCCTGAGGAAGAATGAACTGTGGCCTGCCTAATATGCTGCAACCAGTTTTCTGTATACATCCATGCCCCTTCTCCGATGCATTGGATCACAAGTCACTATGTTGTTTAAACCATGAAATAGAGATGATTACTTTTCTACAACATTACAACTCCCACACCCCACAATGTCCAGCCACAAAGCATCTGTATCCAAAAATGTGTACATGATCATCCACAGACTGCTACATCAGAGCTGACAGCGGATCTCAGTCAGAGCACGTACAGTATGGCTCCAGCCCCACTACCCATGCTGCTCATTAATCAATGGCCAAATGTCTCACTCCCTCCCCCTGATTACATCTACTGAGTTAATGAGCCACACACTGAACATCCCTCCCTCCCTCCCTCACTATATAATTCACTATTCCTCCACCTAACCACCCCCCCCCCCTCTTTAAGTCTCGTAAACATACTCTTCACTTTCATTTCAAGTATTGCTGATCCCACTTTAGGAAAATATTAGAGACTTCCTTTTTCCAGATGCGTCATGGTTATTCATCGCGTCAGTGGGAGGACAGTCTATCAATTATCAGAAACTACTGTTCCAGCACAGTGCTGTGAGTATGACTTGCTGATTGTTCCACCCCGCTAATTGATTGCACTCACTGTCGCTCTTGTCAGATGAAAGCCTGGTTGCTCAGAAAAGATAAAAATGTACTTGATATGCATTCAAACAGGGCCTATTTTTACAAAATGGAAATGGGATTTTACCCTTTTGTTTTCATAAACCATGGTAATTGCAGTTTGTTTGGTATCTTGCTTGTATTTTTTGCAGAACCTTGTGGTTTGAATGTAACACTCAAAGATACAAGAGCCGGTTATCATAAACACTGATTGTAGATGGATACATACTGGAAAATTCAGGTGTGTTTTGTCACAAATTCACTTTTTTTTTAAATGGTGTTTCCGAAAAATGATTAATAATAGAGATGATATACCACAGGATGTTGAGATTTTATCCATCCAATGATAGTTTACTTCTGGAAGGAGCAGAAGTGGAACAAAACCAAACACTACACACTGCACTCCCTCTATCGCTGTAGTACAATATATGATGTGTAGTCTTTTAACTTTTGTCTGCCACAGGACTTTTCTTCTCATTTACACTCAGGAAAAACATAGTGGCTAATCTGAAAACACCAAAGTTACACTTAACTCTTTTATCTTGAAGCAAACCTGAGAGCTTTAGTGACCCAGGACATGTTGAACCCTTTTTAATGCATTTACTGTATTAAAAAGTTCCCTGGTAGCCCTCAAACTATTGGTTTTTAAAAATGTTCTGTTGACAAAATATCAGAATGATAAAAACTATTGCTTTTGAATTGTTGTTTTTTCTCTCCTTACCTTTTTAACACTATTAAAGACTAAAACTTGATTTATAGTCGGTGAAAAAAGACGCAACGCAAGACGCAAGACGCATCGCAAGCCCTTGCGCGGTTGCAAGCCCCCCCTTGCGTGCTCGCAATTTTCTAACTTTTACGTAAGACGCAAGACGTAAGCACTGGCGCAAGCCACTATCTACATCACGTCCGGCGGCGTGTTCACATCTTCCGGTTTCATCCCCTAATAAAACCCCGCTGTTTTCGAACGTCAAGGTAGAAAGCGACGAAGAAGAAGCAACAACATTGCTCCACCTACTGTCCTGGCGGTGAATTTCCTTTCAACGTAGTAGGCTTGGCTAAGGTCGTCATTGGAAAAACCCACTGCTCCACCTACTGTCCTGGCGGGGAATCGCCACGCAGCACACGCAACCGCCGACAAAGCAAAATGAAGTATAAACGCCTCGAGTCATTAACATAAACGCAAGACGTAAGCGTAAGGGCTGTTAAAACAAGTATAAATCAAGCTTTCTGAAATGGGGTTCATGTTAAACAATTTACTGAGTGGGTGTCCATTTCTGTGTATCAAGCCCCAATATGCCGCATTCACATTGTGTGAGGGGTTTAAAACTGAGCCGTCGCTGCCCCACTGGTACACATGAATACACATTTATGTAGTCATAAATAGGGGTCCAATTAAAGCACCGTCATTTTTAAACTACAGGAAATAATACGATTAGATATTGCAACATTTTAACCCCAGGGTGTCGCAATACATTTGATTTATCTCAATATTGCATCTTAGAGAGAATCCCTCAACATAACATAATTGAATTAACTTTTCAGAAAATGCAAAGAAAATAAAATGTATGTGGTAGTCAAAATGTTTAAAAACGGTGAAAACACAACTTCTACTACAACATTTAAAAATATGCTGAAAACAGTTTCAACAGTAAATTGGTTAATCATTCATTAACATTAGGAGCATAAAAATACAACAATATATACAACCATTTCATTTGTTAGTTCCATGGACCTACAAGTGAAGTCAAAAGGGACAGAACCATAAAGATTCAAACTCATAACAGCATGAATCCTGCAAATATATGATCTTTCAATCTGCAGAACCATTGCAAGTGCTACTGCACTGGCCTATAGGCAAAACATTTCTCTGTTTGCTTTTTTGGCCAAGTTTCAATGGAGAAATTTGAGTTTTCAGTCTGTGACTGAAGATATGTAGACTTTCTGCTGTCCTGATATCTACAGGGAGTTCATTCCACCATTTTGGAGCCAGGACAGCAATCAAGAAAAGGCACTAATGGAGAAAAAGATGGCGGTGCGTAATGGCAGGCTGGCAGGTCATGCCGGAGCGTACGCAAACAATATTGCCAAATTTACCTTCCTACAAAAAAATGGATTGTGTTCAAAAAACACACATAAAAAGCATAGACTGGCCGACATACTTGAAAGACTATTTGTTTTAAACTATGTGTTTGCAATACTGCTACTGTCCGTGCGAAGTTGCCATTCATGCCAACAACAACCTGGCTCTGAACGCGACGTTCGTCGCGGCTTTAATCTCAACCCATGGAGCCAATATGTAACCTATGCCAAAATTCTAAACAATGGCCGTGCTACCCAACCACCAACCTGGACAAATACCCGAGGAGCTGAGAACTTAAAACAACCGGACAGAAAGATCATCTACCTGATGGCAATCCTCCTGCTAGCTGGTGATATCCAACTAAACCCAGGGCCTCATCCGGCCTCCGCTGGCGATCTACTGCGCTCACCGGGTGCCTTGGATCTTCACCCTGCTCTAACGATGCCTCCGTCGGCGTATGGAAGTGCCCACGGGGGATACCTGTTGCGGCGGGGGAGTGGCGGCGGCGAATGGAGTGGCCTGGTTGCTTCGTCCTGGCTGGGGAATGGCGCTCTTGATGCGGCACTTTCCTCTGATGCCGACGTGGGGTATACTATCCCTGCTTTGGATACTACAACGACCGCAGCTGTCGAGGATCTCCATCGGGCGCAGTATGGAGAACGCTCCTGTCCACAAACACCTGGTAGCGGTGAGTTACCAACTTTGACTGCTCCACCCTCACAAGAGAATAGGCCAAATCAATCTGTGAACCCCGTCAAACAGACCCCTCTCAATCGGCAACACTGGGGACTAAACCCGGCGATTCGTAAACATCGAAGAACGAACTTTTTTCAAACTCTCAATCACGCAAAACTGATCTGGGATCCACAATCCAAACCTAAAGGATTACTCGGCGGACATTTAAATATACGAAGCATTGTCTCTAAAAGTAACCAGCTAGAACACTTACTTTCTCACTCTAACTTGGACTTTCTTGGTCTTTCTGAAACATGGCTTAACAAACACTCCCCCGAGGCTGCTTATGATATTTCTGGGTATAACGTGTTCAGGAGGGATAGAAACAAAGGCAAGGGTGGGGGATTGCTAGTATATGTTAAAAACACAATTACATGTAACCTCATTGAATGGTCACAGGAAATAGATATGGAGTGTATTGGGTTGAACATGTCACTATCTCCTCAGATGTCTTTCATTGTCATTTGTCTATATCGACCACCATCATCCAATAGCATATTCTATGAGCATCTTCATAATATTCTTAAGCAATGTGATATTAAAAAGGAGTTAATACTAATGGGTGACTTTAATATAAACTGGAACAAAAAAACTGAGCGTAAAAACTTAAAAGATATAACTAATAAATTCAATCTCTCCCAACTGATACAAGGTCCGACAAGAATAACCAACTCCTCTCAGACACAAATCGATCTGATATTTACAAACAGACCGGAGAGAGTAACTACATCGCATAACATGTTGACTGGTCTGTCTGATCATAATATCACATTGCTGGTAAGGAAACTAACCAGAAAACGACTTGGAAATTCTACCATAAGAAATCAATTTTATGAGAAAATTCCTAAAAACGAAATAGTGAACTTGGAGAATGCTATAAATCAAATTGACTGGTCTGATCTTCTAACCAACAGAGACACTGAAGTTAGCTGCAGTACTTTTTTCTCTACCATTAACGAAATAAGAGCAAACTTCACAAGGAAGGTGAAACAGAAACATGGACAAAAGACCACCCTACCATGGCTAAATGACACTCTCTGGCAACAAATGAAAGATAGAGATTCTGCTTTAAAGAGGGCTCTAAAATCAGGGCATAGTAGTGACCGGCTTACCTTCACAACTCTCCGAAATAAAGTATTAAGGAATCTAAGAAAGGCTAAGGCAGATTTTTTTATTAGAATCATTAATGAAGCACAGGGAAATGGGAAACTTATTTGGGAAAATCTTAATAAACTAATTGGTAGGAATAAAGAACAAAGAACAACTTTACCTGAACTTAAAATCAATGGAATATTGACCCAAGATAATGATATGATTGCAATTACTTTTAACGATTTCTTTATAAAATCAGTCAGGGAGTTGGCTCAAGGTATCCTAACTGAAACTGTGCCATCTATCCCCATTGATGATACTAAACCTATTTTTAAAATAAAGGAAATATCTGAATCAGAGGTTATCAAAATTATAACCTCCTTGAGGAACTCAAAAGCAAGGGATTCATATGGTTGGGATACCACATTTTTAAAATCACACAGGGATACACTTGCTTGCCCCATTGCTCATCTGATCAACCTGTCAATTAGGCAAAGCACTTTTCCAAGTTCATGGAAAACAGCAGTGGTATCTCCAATCTATAAGTCTGGTGATAAAACCATGGTGTCAAATTATAGACCCATTAGTATACTATCAGTAATCTCCAAGGTATCAGAAAAATGGGTGGCAGAACAGTTGAAAAATCATCTAAACTTGGGCCACAGTCCTTTACACCCAATGCAATTTGGATTTCGTACAAACCACTCTACAGATACAGCTAACTGTTTCCTCCTTGAAAACATCAAGTCAAAATTAGATGAGGGTGGTATAGTAGGTGCAGTGTTTCTGGACCTTAAGAAGGCTTTTGACACCGTGAATCACCAGACACTTTTATCTAAATTATCTTATTTTAACTTCTCAGCTGAGGCCATGAAATGGATGGAGTCCTATCTTATTAACAGGAAACAGAGTGTACATATAGGTAATTCTTATTCATCATATCTGGACTGTAATATTGGTGTACCCCAGGGGTCAGTACTGGGCCCTATCTTGTTTAGCTTGTACATTAACGACTTACCTTCAGTTTGTCCCTCTGTTAATATACAGATGTATGCAGATGATACCGTTCTTTATGTGCATTCCAAAAACAAGGAACAGGCTGCAGCAAAACTAACTGAAACACTGGTACATGTTTCTGACTGGCTAGAAAGGTCATATCTACATCTTAACATTAATAAAACAGTCTGTATGTTCTTTTCTAAGAGATCCTCAAGTGCACCACAGGCTGATGTCTATATTAAAGAAGAAAATCTCATGGTTGTGTCTGATTTTAAATACCTTGGCATCATCCTAGATTCTAACTTAACTTTTAAAAAGCATGTTAAAAAGGTGGCTAATACCATCAGATTTAATCTGGCTAATTTTAGACATATAAGGCCATACTTAACAACAGAGGCAGCTAAACTTTTTATGCATGCCATGATCTTTTCTCACATATCATACTGCTACACAAGCTGGTCCCAAGCAAACATGACAACTCTTAAACCAATAGAAACCCTCTATAAGCAAACTTTAAAAACACTAGATCAAAAACCTATCAGTTACCACCACTGTCATATCATTACAAAATATAATTTATTTAGCTTTGACAGTTTTTTACATTATCTAGATGCCTGTCTTATTTTTAAAATATTACATGGGCTTGCACCTCCTCCACTGGATGAATTTGTTCAACAGAAGAGCAGCAGTGGCAGGGCAACTAGGGCAGTCACCAGGGGAGACTGTGTTGTACAGTACAGACATAGTAAATTTAGCCAAACAGTCTTCTCAGTTCGGGCCTCAAATTATTGGAACTGCCTTCCACACAAAATCAGAGACAGCACCAGCTATCAGTTATTTAAAACAACACTTAAGAGATGGATTAAAAACAATCAAAACTGCACTCATTAATAGCTGTCTTAATTCATTCTAGGCCATTTGTATTTATTCTGTCTTTACTCTTTTGTAATGTGTAAGTTGATGATGTGTTGACCTGCCGGGGGACTACGGACGAAAATTAGCTTTGGCTAACTCCGGCACATTTACGTTTTTAGTGTATGTTTACATTGAGAATGTTAATTAATGTGCACTGTCCCTTTTCAAATAAACAAATAAATAAAATAAATAAGGATTAATAATAACAACAGAAAACACTGCGTGAATAAGTGGCTTTCTGTGACATTCTATTGAAAGACAAGCAATACTACTGTTAGATCACTAAAGTGTGCTTCTTGTACACCCTATGTTGTAGGCATTGTTTAATAGCCGCCTTCATACTCCGGTGATGATAAGGCCTGTGTGCTGAATCCAGAGCTCGTCTCCATTCATCTCAACTTAAAGCCATTGGACTCCATTCATTACCCCTTGCAGATAACCCAGGCGCAGGAAAAAGGCAGAGTCAGCGGTCGACACACTCTCCGAGATACACCAAATCAGTCTCCCTCTCTCTGATACAATAGAATAAGTCTGTGGTATACTTTACTGCAGAGTTTTCACTTTCCACGGACTAAACTTGGATATAGTCTTGGTCCTCGCTTTTTATATATTATTCATCAGATGAATCCATGCTCTGCTCAAACACACTGAAGAGAAAGGAACCAATGGGCAAAGGTCTTTGCATTTGTACAAAAAAACATAAGCATTTGCTTCTACACAATAAATTGTTCTATTAAGTAAATGCTTTCAATGTATGTTTGTTCTAAAGGATTTCTCAAATGTCTCTCGGGTGAAACAAACTCAAACAAAAGGTGTTTTTGTGACTGAACATAAAATATGGAATCAGAAAGAAAGGGTTAGCTGATATCATGAACACTTTTCATCATTTTTTCCATTCATATTTGCCACTTGCTCAACCTTGAGCAGTAAGCAGTTCAGCTTACTCAACCAACGGCATCATTTATGCCTCAAAGACAGTGAAACTACGTTCCCCTCTGTGGGACGAGTAAAGGTATTCTGATTCTGAAATTGGAGCTCAAACTCTAACCAAGTAATTTTGCTAATGAACAAATGTATGAATGAAAAAGAGGCAAAGTACCAAGCTAAGCACAACTTGCTTTCTTTTGTTGAATCTTTTAGTAGTTTTCAGAGATTTATGTATTCAGTTGGAACCACTAGCCCCCTACAAGGTTTGGAAAGTCAGAAAAATTTGAATTATTGAGAGACAGGCAGTCGATGGTGAGTTTTGGCGTTTTTGTCAGATTTATGTATGCCCACATTGCACTGCACTTCCCAGAAGAGACGCTTTTTATTTTAGACAATCAATGAACTTTCATCTTGTTCCGTTGTTTTTCCTTTTTCTTTAACACATTGTATATGCTTTCTCAATATATTTATGGATTGACCGCTCCTATTGCTGGTTCTAGTTTGGATATACTTCTTGGATGGAAAACACCCAGGTCACTCAGCTCAGATGCCAACAAATCATCATCTTTTCAAGTCCTAACCCTAACCCTTTTCCTTTTTGTTGTTTTTCAAATAAAACTATAGAAAACAAGATGGGTTGTAAGCTGAAGGACGCACCTTTCTCTATGTGCATTAGATGTCTAGAGAAACAGAATGTTGACCAAAAAAGACAATCTAGTTGTCATGAGGTTGGGCTAATATCTTCAGCAGAGCAAATTGTTTTTTGTATTAACTCAAATGCTTTTTGAAGAGGGACCTCCATTTGGATATTTGGTAGTCAAAACTAAGAAACAATACTTGGCAGTGTGAAAAGGTCAATCTAATTTCATCAAATAATTTGAGTCAAAAGTTAATTGGATTTTAAGTCAAAAACTTCAATATGTCGTTATTTTAGTACATTTTTATTACATTACAGAAACTTTTGAAATACATTGATTATTGGAACTGTATATCATAAAAATGTTACATGACCAAGTGTCTTGCATATGAATGCCTGGCACCATGTGGCATATGACTCATGCAACCTAATCCAAGGTAATAGATGTTTGTGATAACGTGCAATTTATACATCGATTCCATAATTATGAATTGCTGTAAAGTTAGATATGCATTTATTATGAACACATAACCTTATGTATGATCAAAAACCTCTGTGAGAACTTTGTTAACAGCCAAACATCAGTTAAGCAGTAACCCAAGATATATCAGAACCAGCTAATATTACCAACAAGTTGCCAGCTCATTAACACCCCTCACTCATCAACACTCCTCTCGATGCTAACTGAGCCAAAACTAACTAAGAGCAGCTGCTGTTGATAGCAGCAGTCAGCGGTTAGCTTCAATTTAGCGACTAGTCGTCAAACGCTTTCTGTCAATCAGGTTACTCTGTAAATCAGAGAACCTCAAATCAAGACAGCTAGAAAAGACATAA
The DNA here is from genome assembly GCF_036324505.1 of Eleginops maclovinus. Classification (NCBI taxonomy): domain Eukaryota; kingdom Metazoa; phylum Chordata; class Actinopteri; order Perciformes; family Eleginopidae; genus Eleginops; species Eleginops maclovinus. The sequence continues at coordinate 4,706,989 of NC_086357.1, read as the reverse complement.
TAAATATGTTCCTTATCATGCTAAGGTTATCTCTCATGCAGAACTTGTGAACTTTTGGCGAAACAAAACGTACACACGCAGCCTTACTAGCATTAGGAAATAGCAATGAGCAGAGCTCACCTGCAAAATAAGGAGCTGTTCTTGCTGTATGTTGATCTGTCAGTCTGCCTGTGTTATTCGGCTACCAGCAGGCCTTCCTGTGAGCCTCTCCAGTTAAGCCAGTTTGATTGGAAGGGGGTAAGCTGCAGGTCAGGGTGCTCATGACAAGTCATCAGCGCCCGGCTTAAGAGAAGGAAAACCTGATCCACTCTGTGGTACACTGACAAAGTCCTCTTTAGGTTCACAAGTGGCCCATTACACACACAGAAGCCACACATACACACACAGGCCAATGTATCTGCTGACTGTTTCTAACTGTGTCAGATGAGAATCAAGTGTGTGTGTCAAATCATATTACAGCACTAACAACGTTACATCAAGGTGAGGGCGAACATACTATCACCACCACTGGTACTCCTTTTTAATGTAAGCCTATCATTTCTAATACTAACACTGTTATAAATTCAAGTTCAAAATGTTTTTAGTTTGTGTCCAGAAGATGGTATTAATAGGCCTTTCGATAGCAACACCAAGACATTGGTTAAAAACAATCAACTCACATTAACAAACCTTTGTTTTTTATTCGCCAAATCAGGAACTATCTTAAATAACAATACGTAACTAAGGTGCTAATAGAACCTTTTGGTAACCAGTTCTAAATAGTTTCTGGTCAGAACCAGAGAATTTTTGTGGGACACATTATTTTGTTGGTAAACATATCTTGGTCTCAACTGAATATCTAAAGGTTGCAAGCAGTTCTTTAAAAACACTGTTCACTTGTCAGTCCGTCTTATCAGTATGGTCCTCAGAGGCCAGGCAATCCACTGTTTCTGAACAAAAACATAAAGCCTAGATAAGAATAAAATCCCCAAAAGAATAGGAGCTCTATAAGCTAGGATTCATCAATGTGTGTCTTTACAAATGACATGGGATCCAAACATTAGTTTTTGAGATTTTCAACATATCCTTAAAATATTTATAAGATTGTAATTTCTTATGAAAAAATGCACATGTCAATATCTTCTCATTCCACCCATAAGGTCTTTTCAAAATGAACCTTTGTCTTAACAGGAAATTACTTGGTAATGTCCAACAATAAAACTTGTTTTTTGGATTACAAAATGTAGCCCAGTTATTCCCTAGTTTAATCAGGGAAGGGCCCTGAGTTTGTTAACTCAATACATCAAATTTACAACAAAGAATACATAAGGTAATGTTATCTTATTTGTCTTTCGTTATCCTGTTTCTATTTTACCGATGTACCCTTTGTGTTATCTTGAGTCCCTTTAAATAATGTAACTTCACTAGTCACTTACCTTAAACACCTTAGTTTAAATACCTCTATTAACAGAAATCACCAAATATCACACTGAAATCATTTTAAGAAGTAGAGATCTCAATTATGTACTGTATACTTGTGAACAAACAACATGAAACATACAGTCAGAATGTGCCTTCATTAATGTCAGATTAATAATCCCTATAACAGGAAATTATTATAATATCAAACTAGTTCAGATCACCTTTGTATCAATTTCACACTGAACTCAGTGGGCCCACACATTCACACACACACACACACACACACACACACACACACACACACACACACACACACACACACACACACACACATACACACACAAGCCGGCAAATACAATGAACTAAAACCCCTCACGTTGCAGGCCTGATGTGATGCTTGAGAGCGTTGTCAAAACTAGTTGTCCTCTTCACTCAAATGAGCAATAAAACCAAAGCGATACCTGAACATCTGCAACTCCAAACTGCAACTGTACCGATCCCTCAGTCTCAGATGGCGATCAACGGCGGCGGGAAGGTGTCCAGCGACGGCGTGCTCTCTCATATTGTCCAAAACTCCTCACTGTGTCACCAACTTGCAGCAAAACTGATAAAGATCCTCAGGGTGTTCATGCCGAAAAACCCCAAACTGAAGCCAATAGCGCAAGCTATCCATTCACTTTCTGCGAACTTCGACCCGACGCCCTGAACCAATCAGTGACCAGCATTTTCCTTATTCACAAACACTACTTCCTCTTTTAACCATGACGTTTATAAATAAAACACAATATTTATAATTATACATTTTAGTCTTTTAAACATACGTATTACACTTTCATTTTAAACTGTTATGAAATATATTTTTATCGTTATCTTTGCAGGAACTAGATATGTTAACCAAACGTATGAACTAAATGACATATTTATTATCTTGTTTTAATATCACTGTAAGGGTTTTTTTCAACCTGGTTACAAAAAGAATTTTGGTTTTCATTAAATTAACTACATTTATGAAGACTTGGTTGTATTAGGCAAACAACTTTGTAAGGTTTAGGAAACAATCATGGTCTGGCAGATAAATAACTACAGAAGTAGCAGTTTGTGTTTATATAATAAAGATCTATGGAAGTGGAATTTCTTATGTACGGAGGTTACTTATGGGTCACTAACCTCGGTTTTCTAGGTAAAAGTCGTTGTAGTTCATTTGTGCAACTATGCGTCCTTGTTGAAGAAAATGTGTAGCGAACACCATCCAATCCTAATTAGTTTTTTTTTTTTCTTACAATTTTTTAAATCAATATTATAAACCCATCATGTTTATCTTTTGACCTTGGGGGTTGCCTATCCTATGGCTGAAAACCACAGGAAACAGGTCTAGAAGCCGGTACCGGTTTTGCTCTACTTCTGAATAACATCTGCTAGCTCTGTCAGAGAAACATAAAACATTCTCTGACAAGTCCCTCAGTAAGCACATTATAACATCGAAGCCGTATACATTCCCTGCAACGGAAACCACAAAAATACTATAAAAAGTTCTCAACAAGGCCCTGAAACAAGTGAAACGACTGCAGACAAAGAGTGAAAGTGTGTTTGCTTTCTTGTTTTCAGTTTGCACATTGTTAACCATGTTTTATGGCCCAGGAAGAGGCTCAGCGTCTTAAGTCTAATTGACTGTTGTTTTATGTGAAAGCACAGCTTGTGTTTCTCCCCAAAAAAAGAGTTGATTTTATTTTCAAGCTAAGAGATACTGCTGTGTTTATTAGGCAAACAAAAGCCAGTGAGAAGAGATGGGAGGAGAAGTGGATACAAAAAGAAGAAAGCAAAAAAAAGGAGACATAAAGACGGGGAAAAGAATATGGGATAGTAAAGAAGGTCAGGTAAGTGAAAGGTTAATTTGCTTTCATTTGCAGGATGTGAACGATATCAGAATAAGTAAATCTTTCGGAAATGATTGAATCTAGCATTTCAGTAGCACTATTCAAATGCAAACTAATCAAATGAAAGAAGGGTTCTGCCATTTTTGCCCATGTATTCACAAGTTGAAAAAACACCAAATGTCTGGATATTGGAAGGCATGTTTATATAACACAATATATCTACAGCCATATCAGCAGATCTGTGAGGCTGTTCTTTGTAGTGCTTTGAGCTAAAGCTAACTTCAGCATATTAAAATTCTAACAATTAACAATAACTGTGGTTTTTATTTGGGTACTTTTGGGTCATATTTATCATCCTAACACTCTGAATTTAATATCTTAGCATGCTATTTCCTGCCGCCCAAACACTATTTAAACCATAAAGAGCATTACTTTTTAGGTATTTGGTTATAGAGCACCTGAAAAAATGTCCTGGAGGTGCCGGACGCATATTAAGTTGATTACCAGTCACAAGAACACATCGGGATATTTTTCAAGACTTATCAATCTGAACCAAAGTGTTGGAAAGATCCAGTGAGCTCAACATACATACACTATATAGACAAAAGTATTTGGACACTCCTCTTAATCATTGAAATCAGGTGTTTTATTCAGTCCCATTGCCACAGGTGTTTAAATCAAGCAGCTTGCCATGCAGTCTGCCTTTACAAACATTTGTGAAAGATTGGGTCATTCTAAAGAGCTCACCGAACTCGAACGTGGTACTGTAGTAGAGAGAGAATTTCTTCTCTCCTAGATATTTCACGATAAACTGTAAGTGGATTTGTTGCAAAGTGGAAACGTTTAGGAACCACAGCAACTCAGCCATGAAGTGGCACACAACGTAAAGTTTCTGAGCGAGGTCGCCGAGTGCTGAGGCGCATAATGCGTAAAAGTGTCCAAAGCTCTGCTGAAAAAATAACTGCAGAGTTCCAAACCTGGGTTTGGCGAATGCCAGGAGAACATTACCTGCCTGAGTGCATTGTGCCAACTGTAAAGTTTGGTGAAGGAAAGATAATGGTATGAGATGTGTCTCTGGGGTTGGCCTCTGCCCCTTAGTTCCAGTGAAGAGGATTCTTAATGCTTCATCTTACCAAGTCATGTTGGACAATTCTAAGATTCGAACTTTGTGGAAACAGTTTGGGGAAGGCCCTTTGGATTTCAGGAAGACAAAGGAAGACAAAGCAAGGTCCATAAAGGCATGGTGAGATGAGTTTGGTGTGGAAGAACCTGACTGGCCCGCACAGAGCCCTGACCTCAACCCAATTGAACACCTTTGGGATGAACTAGATCAGAGATTACGAGCCAGGCCCTCTCGTCCAACAAATGCTCTTCTGGATGAATGGGCTAAAATTCTCACAGACACATGTCAAAATCGTGTAGAAAGCCTTCCCAGAAGTGTAGAAGCTGTTATAGCTGCAAAGGGGGAACCAACTTCATTTTATTGCCTTTCGAATGGGATTTCATTAAAAGCTCCTGTGTAGGTGTAATGTGTAGGTGTCCCCATACTTTTGCCTATATAGTGTATATTTATTATACCTGACACATTTCTCCACTGATATGACTAATTGGCATTTTGATTCCTGACAACATTGTGAACTGCAGGCTTCACCCAGGCCTGTTTGTTATTTATAAAGTCTGGACTGAAGTGTTGGACTTTTACACATGACTGAATGTAAGTCATATTTCCACTTTTCGCCTCTGCAAACAGACCAATTCATGCACACATTTCAGGCTGCTCGCTGACCCTCACCGACATGGTGGAATTTACGCCACGAGTACCGTAGCGGAACATAACGGATACGGAGACACAGTATGAAGAAGTTTAATCTGTGGCGATTTAGAAATGTAAAAAAATGGAATATAGCGCCACCACCAGAATGAGTAAGTCATGCATGTATTTTTATTTATAGAGTAAGGTCTATGGTGCAATTTTTTTTCACACCATGTGTCAATCCAAGTTCACGCACTGATGGTTTCATGGTAATTACACACCAATCCACATGTCGTCTTATGAGTTTTACTAAGGTTATATACACCTTTACACCTCACATGAGGCAAGAGAGGCCGCAGTGGCATTAAACAGGAATCTAATAAAGTGAACCAATGTGTTGAACTGCTTTTTCCAGTACACTTAGCTAATGGAAAAAATGTGTGTGTGTGTGTGTGTGTGTGTGTGTGTGTGTGTGTGTGTGTGTGTGTGTGTGTGTGTGTGTGTGTGTGTGTGTGTGTGTGTGTGTGTGTTTGATTGTTTGTGTGTGTGTGTGTCCTGGTAGCAAGTCCTTCATCTTGGCCATGGCTCTTATTGACTGTATTGGAGGCCATAAATCACTGTGTATGTGATTGCGTTGGTGTGTGTGTGTGTGTGTGTGTGTGTGTGTGTGTGTGTGTGTGTGTGTGTGTGTGTGTGTGTGTGTGTGTGTGTGTGTGTGTGTGTGTGTGTGTGTGTTTACGGCCCAATGCTTCACTGGATGTGAGCAGCAGCACACAGCATTCTGGGGCCAGGGAGGCAACAGAGCAAGCAATGTGTGAGTGTGTGTACGTGTATGTGTGTGTGTGTGTGTGTGTGTGTGTGTGTGTGTGTGTGTGTGTGTGTGTGTGTCAGTGTGAGAGAGATAACTGTGACAGAGCAACGGTAGCCAAAGTGGTAGATGGACCATTGGACAAGATGTACCTGACTGTCTTTCTGCTTCACACCTTCCTCACACAGTGATGTAAATCCTTTTCACATCAGTACACACTTCTGTCACAAAGCCATGAGGTATATGCACCTACACACACATGCAAACATGGCACAAATTACCAGGGGGGTTGGACAGGGCCCTTTCAGTTATATTTAATGAACAAACTTATTTGCAAGGCCAGTGATGTTGTGGGAGTTGAGTTGGACGTCAGTGTCGAGAGTCAAGATACAGATCTTCCTCGACCATGTCTCCCACCCACTCCATGACAGGCAGGACAGGCACAGGAGTAGCTTAGGTGAAAAAATCATTCCACCAAGATGCCCCGCAGGAAGTAGTTCCTGCCTGTGGACCATCAAGCTGTTTAACTCCTCCCTCAGAGCATCGGGAACTTTAAGTCAATACACTGGAACTAGGAGTTATTTCACCATCAAAAGCTAAACCCAACAAGCTGGGCAGTTCAATATTATTATCCTATTAATACACCACTGTATATGTTGTTATATACATGATATATATTGTAGAACAATATGCACCTGCATATTTATTATCAAAATGTATTTGATTTGAACTTTTACTGAATCTTAACGGGGCCAGCATCTAGCACAAATGTCATCAACATTGAACTATCCTCAGTACATCTGCCATTTGCCTTCCACTCCAATGTTGTACACAACATTTACAAGGAAGCAAATACAGATTTTTTATTCTAAACAAACATTGTGATATGATTGGGTTGTTTATAGATCACTTTAATTCACCAGAAATTGTCACAAGCTCTATATCGATGACTTGAACATTAAATTGTTTTTCAATTTTCTTCCAATGGGACAATACCCAAAGACCCCCTAGACATTCTGGGTTACTTTTCGTCCATGAAAAAAAATGAGAGCCCCCCCTGCCTTCATAGTCATTGTATAATTCAAACTCTGCAGACGTACACACGCACACACACAGAAATTAGAACAAGCGCACAGAGGTGCAATTAACCACCCTGCATCAATACACTGCAGCAGTGGGTGTACTTTACTGTCTTTGACATCCGTAACCCTACTTGGTCATTCTCTCTCCACCTTTTTTATCCATCTCTCCATCAGGGTGATGGTGGGTCGAGCACAGATGGTGGTGAACTGTATCTGACGTTAACTGCCCTCCATTAACATTTCCCAGAGTGCTGCTGGAGTGAGCAGTCGAATGGAGCAGTGGAGCATATGCACTGTGGGCAGCCATCATCTGTGTGCTGACAAAGATACAGTCATAGACAACTACTGGGAAACAACAGTGTTGACACTTCCTGACTCCCAAATTGCTGCATGTGGATGCAGGGGTGCAGAAAGGTCTGGGAATGAGCTGTATTATCAGCTACTATTACTGAAGTTATAAAGATGTCCCTGTCAGGTTTGTAATAGCTACTGTTTTAGCCTTCACTTTACATTTTCTTTTCTTTATATATCTCCTTCTTTGACCTTGGTTTGGCTATCACACAGATATGTGTCAAGGAAAGCTCTTCATCAACATATTTGTTTTTTAGAGGATAGCCAACGTGGGGAATTATATCAAAAATGTTTGTATTTGTTTATTTAAGAAGGGAAAATGTACATTAATTTAGATGTGCTCTTCCATCATGTAAATGTGCCAGATTTAGCCAAAGAGGCTTCTTTTCATCTGTGGTCCCTGGCAGGTTGATGGCATTTGAAAAAATATAAGAGCACATAAGCACAGGCAAAAACACACGAGTACAGTTAAAATACATGAGCACAATTGAAGCATGATTGCAGGACATATTAAAGCACATGACTAATTACAGGCCCTTACATACTATAACAATAACTCATGAACACACAACAGACACCACAGCACCTACGCAGGGTGTTAATACACTGATATCAGGCTATGTTACCTGCTCCCCCATGTTTGCCTTCCACAGCTGGGCAAAAAAGAACGGTTTGCATGGACTGCGGCATTCAGTCGCCTTTTAGTTTATGATTTCACTCCTCGTTTACCATTAATACCTTTGTTATTTATTTGGGAACTGGTAGTCTACTTTCCACAGCTTTATCTCTTAGTTTAGTTCATGGATTGTTTATTCTCTTCAGTTTGGGGGGACGGGGAGCTCTGGGTCCTGGAGTTACCTCAGCTTTTTGACCTGTTCTCCTGTTAAACATAGTCTGCAGTTCAGCTTGATGTTGATCAAAATAAATAAATTAGATCTTACAAACTTTATTGAGTCTGGCGTCTCAATATGTGTTGCGGTTCACAACTGAGACCACAAATGATTCTTTATGCTGTGGCCATAACAAATATGGGGTTTCGTCCAGGATGCGTGTCACCTCCTGGTCCTTTTAAGTATGTAGTGCCCTCAGGGGAGCGGTCGAGTGCTGATCTCACTAAACCTGTGTCTGTCTGTGTGGTGGCCCTTGAGTTTGGGTTGTGAAACTTGGAGATGCTAACTAATCTTCAGTCTCATTTAGCTCACAGACGTGGTCAAACTGATTCTGAGCTGTTTTCTTACGTACCTTCCTGTACGACTTTTTCGAAACACTATATTGATGTAGGTGACTCACCACCGATTAAACAACATGTACAGTATATCGTTTTACCCCGATGTTGATTAAAAAAAGGGTTGATTACACTTTGGTAAATCAAATCAAGTGTTTTCTTTGCAAAGTGACCTCAAATGCTTGGAGCAGGAAATGCAAACCCATTCACAAACTGCCTGTTGGTTTCAGGAGCACAAACACAATGCATCTTTGATAACGTGTCATATTTTTACTTACAGCTGATGTGCTGGAATGGATCTGGCGTTTCGAATTGCCTGGAAAAAAAAGGAGGAAAAAAAAGTGAGATATGGGGGAATTGTGGAATACCTGCATTATTTAACACAGTGAACATTCTTTGTGTCCAAGCATATGAAGTGGCCTCTCTAGGAGCCAGGGAAAAGCGGGGAGATGAATAGTCAGCAGCATATTTTACAAACTCTCTCCTCTGCTCCTCGCTTCCTCTCCTCCCCTGAGAAGGAAGCTTTTGTATCACCTCTCACAATACTTCACTTACTGCTCTCCGTCTGAAAATAGCACAGATAGAGGGAGGGGGGGAGGGTGGGATGGAGGAAGGGGGTATGCCAGAGAAACCTCAACATCCTGCAGATGGACAAAGTGGCTTGATATTTCTGTCAGTTCATATATTGGGGCTAGGTACGTTTACACAGCAACTTTGTTTGTACTTATTGTCTTTCACTTTAAACAACCTAAAAGTCATCTCCAAAGGACCTTACATTATTTTCCATTTTCTGATATGGTGCCCTCGTTACAAAGAAGACATCTGTGACCTCCAAACCCGTTGGGATTGTTAGCAACATAAAGTGACTGTGACGTATACAAATAAAATTGTGTCTAGGATTAAAAAACTGGAACAATCTTGCAGCTCTCACATAATGTAATTAGCTAGATGCTAATGTCAGAATGCTAAATCAGAATCAGGGGGATCCATTTGGATTTTGTTCATGCCTTTTCATTTCTGTAGTTCTTACCTCTAATTTTTTTAAAGACCAAGGGTACTTTAACGCGTCACCTGCTCTGCTCGATTTAAACAAAGTTATTCGCGTAGGCAGTATGTGTTGTTTTGGCTTGTCTGAAAGCTGAACCTTGGTGTGGACAAAATGGACTGATAATCAAATTGATAATCACAAGCTCTGAGTTTAATACCATCTTAGTTTAGCATTTTAAGAGTGCCATGTTTTCCAACCTCGAAAGTAGTACATAGGGGTAATTTGATCGCTGACGGCTTAGGTTACTTAATTTACCAAATTGAGCTCTGAGCAATGAGTAGCTGGTTCACTTCCTGGTCGGCTCAACTTTTTTGCCTCATGATATTTCACTTACTCTTTTACCCCCCATGTGATGTGAATCTCCACTATCACAGGCAAAAATAGGACGAGCCATTTTAAGTATAATCAAAGTGTTGCTGTTCCAAAGTTTATCAATTTGTGGGAGTAGTTAGTTTTACAGGTCGCTATTTGGTAGGAATTACAATTTCAAGTGATGATGCTGTTGCATGCAAAGTCAGAAGTTCACCAATGTTGGGAATGTGAATTATAACCCCTTTTTTTTGGCAATCAAATTAAATTATATTACTCTGAACCAACAGTGGCAACTCACTTGTGCAACAAAATAAAAACATATTGGTGTTAATTGAATAATGTGACTGAACCACATTTGGTGCTAATTTATGTTGTACAATATTCAACTGTAAGTAAAACATGTTTACAGTTTTTACTTGAAAGGGGGCACAAGATCACCAATGCCAAGACAGGTCACTAATTTCCCCCAAAACCAAAACTGTCACCTGTGTGGTTTTGCTAAATAAAGTGCAAGAGGTGATAATAGGATTCATCATAAGGGGATTACATCCAACTGTACAACATTCAATAGCAATCAACCCATTAGTTATTGAAAATGTTCAATTGGGAACAAATTGGTGGAGCAAGGCAACAAAAATGTCTAATAAGTCAAAGTTTGCCCTTTTTTTTCAATAAGGGCAACCTTGTCCTAATTTGATGATGTCCGGTATTTCCGTTTAACTCCCCTTTCACTCCTCCCACACTTAGAAATATAGCAATTATTAAACTTAAGAAAGCTAAAAATGGATCTGTATTAATTATGAATGTGCCCGGGCTTTCGCTTGAATTCAGCGTGGGGTCACGCTGTTTCATTACAGAGCAACTGCTCCACTGTTTTAGGCAGGATAAAAAAAGACTGGTGGAAGGAAAGGGTTGTTACTTATTGATTACTCAAGTCCAGCAAATGCCCTTAGTACTTCTTTAAGGTACATGGTGAACGAGAGTGGAGGAGCACATTTTCAAAATCGGCTTAAGGCAGGCTAAAAGACAAGAGATCCTGAATGAGAGCATGAGAAAGGAAACAATAACCCAACCTTTTCATGAACTCCGTGTTATAGCAACTATTTATTGTTGTTTCTGTCCACCACTTACATTCAAGAAAAGCTTACTCTGACCACCAAATTGTAAACTATCTACGGTTTAAAGATATCTCTTTGGAGCTTTACATACAGTATGTGAAACATGTTTTTGTTCTTTAGCATGTTCTCCTGCAGGGGATTTGTCAGTTCAAATAATGGTGAAAAGGCTTTCAAAGAATGATCAGTGTTGTACCTTTGAAAAAGGCTGAGTAAAATAGTGAAAAAAGAAAAGAAGAGTGGGTGTGTGGCTGGGGTGGCGGGTTGGGGGAGGTGAGAAAGAACAAAAGAGACCCGCTTTCAAGTTGGAGATGAGACGATGGGCCAAATGAAACGGTATTTACTACGCTCTAACCTGTGGCTGCCTTTCATCTCTAATTTTCTCCTTTTTCATTTTCTTCTTTTTCGTCCCCCGTTGTCACGGGCACAATTATTTATATTTTTGTCTTAAGCGATGAAACAGCTCCCTCTGTATTAACTTTGTTTCAAAGCTTCTGTGCTTCACCTTTGAATGCGCCTGGCAGCACGCTGGAGCTTTCAATTGACAATTCCCTTTTCAGTCAGACGTCTTAAGGAAAGTCAGTCAGATTTCAACCCATTCAATTTTGTAAAACATATCACTAAATATTTAAGACAACAAAACTAGAAAGGTATAAACCCTTTTGGATATAAATATTCCATCATTAGTTACTTTTAATGATTAGGAAGAGGAAAGGTATGTGAAGAGCAGTACCACATCTATATGCACAGTGATATCTGGAATTCTACTTAACTATAACTTGCAGGTTATTTTTTTTAGTATCCATCATCATATCACTTATATGGTAGTCAACATAGTCACATTTTGTTGTTGAAATCTGGATACAAAGCAACATTGCTAGACATTTTTGGGGGAAATTAAGGTGTCAGGTTGTAAACCATAATGCTGTTAGAAAAGTAAGACCTTTCCCAAAGCACATTTCTGACAATGAACATAAACTCCAGGCTGCCCTTTGAAGAAATCATCAATCTTCAGTCTTTTAATGTTTAGAGTTTTTATCCATCTTCAAGATAAGTCATCATCTTTAGTGCCAGTACTATGAATACAGACGCTATGTCTGTTCGCTGCCTGCCAAAATGAAACTTGACAGTCAGAGTGTTTTTAGGCTTACTTCTTTAATCCAGGTTCCAGTGCTTCTCCCAGGCAACAACCAGACCACCAACACTTTTCTGTCACTTACACAGTAATGTATCTCTAACTTTTGGTTGGTTGGACTAACTATAGCACAATATTTCCATTTATTTAGTATAGAAAAGTGTTAAAGTGGTTACCCTATTTGTTGCCACTCACTGGCCTTGCACACAGGATAAAAGTGTCGAAATGCAGAATTTCTAAGTGCATTTTAGTTTTATTGACTATGGTATTATTTAATGTGTATGTGTTTTATAAGATATGCTTGAATACATTATTCCAGTTTATGAAAAAGCTAAAGAAAAACCTTGTAATACCTCTTTTAAAACACAAAAAAAATTCTCTAATAAAACATTCAAGGAGCCTAATCAGACCTGCGGGTGATCCAAACTCCTTATAATTTACTTTTCCATTTCCTGTCATTCCCACTGCTGAACCACCAACTTCATCTTATTCACATAGCAGTATATGGGACCCTGAGATGCCTACGGACTGTTGGGGGGGGGGTTCCAGCACTTGCAGAAATTATTCTCAACTGCATGAACTTCCCTCAAAAGGCTACCTACTCATTTTTCATCTCGCTATGGCCTGAAATGAACAGAATGAATGGTTGACATCAATGAAACAGTATTGATGCTGAAGGCAATTTATATATGCTGACGTTAGGATGTGACTTCCTATGGTAATCGTGTGTTGTCATTTCCTGTTTTGCTGTGGTTTCACGTTACAGCGTAGCATATTTTAGCTTAATTTAATCAGAATTGTTAGATTTTTTATCACAGAGGCTAACTGAAGAGTTACATTTATCATACGTTATACTGCAAAAGCTTTATATCTAGACACTCTTTGCGAAATCCAAAGTTGTTAACACTACCTTCAGCTTTGCTAGCTTTAGCTACTTGAGCTTGGCGGCTAGCAAACTTCCTCTTTAAGCAATAGAATCTGTTAGCCTAAGAATGTAAAGCAAAGACTTAAATACATCCTCTGACTTGCAGTTTATTACGCATCAAAATTAAAGTAGGACTTCCACAGGATGTAATTTATACTCAACTGGGATCAGCTGATTTTCCCTCCATTGTGTGCTGTATATATGACATCAGTGGTTTCCTAGCTTTAAGACTGATGACACAATACATGAAGCCATGTGTATTGAGGCCCCAAAAAGGTTATATTGCCCACTATTTACCCTGCCAGTTCCCTAATACTAAGTCTGTGTATTGTCCGATTGAGCCAACATGGGATAGAGTCCATCATTGCCTAGGTCATCAAAAGATAGCAAGTGGTCCCACTCCATTTATTTTTCTTTAAATGCCTGTAAGCTTTACCTTTCAGAGTATTTACAGAAAGAGAGAACATATTTGACTGAGGCCATCTCCTGTAGTGTGTTTGTACGAAAAGGAAAAACACTTGACATGGTGCAGACCTAATTTCCAGCATATTGTTCTTGATTGATGTGAAAAAATGGCATAGAATTGCACGTTTATCTCAGTCACAAACTGAAAGAAATGTCACAGAAAATGAAACACTATCCGACACACACACACACACACACACACACACACACACACACACACACACACACACACACACACACACACACACACACACACACACACACACACACACACACATTTTAAAATTAGTTCATGATTAGATTTCTTCATCTGCTTCAGGTAATTTTTCATTTTAATCCTGAACGTCGGAGTCATTCTGTCAATGAGACAATGACCTAATCGGTTAATAACCTAGTGTAGATATGGTCCCATTCACAGAACAAGTGAATGAATTTTTCAGAATGAAAGAGTAGGCTCAATTTAATGTTCAAGGAAATACAATTAAGGCCACTTAAGCCATTGACAAAAATAATGCTTTCAACAATGGAAGACATTTCTGATAAAAGTCTTGTATTCACGATGGGCCACTTCATGACAACGTTCCATGACTGAAAACGGTTTAAAAAAAGAAAAAGAAAGAAGTTTAAAAGAAGGTTCATCATAGGGTGAATCGTAGGGTCGCCGGTTCAAGTCCCCAAACAGACTTGAAATATGGAAAGTGGACTGCTACTTGGAGAGGTCCCAGTTCACCTCCTGGGCCCTGCTGTGGTGAGCTTGAGCAAGGCACCGGACACCTCCAATCCCCCCTCCCCATTGCTCCCCGGGCGCTGCACGATAGCTGCCCACTGCTCCTAGTACTAGGATGGGTTAAATGCAGAGGACCAATTTCACTGTGTGTGCTCTGCTGTGTGCATGTATGTGACTAAACAAGAGGGTTTCATCCTCCGATTCTATCTATCTATAAAATGTCTGAATTATTCCAATTTGGGCTGTCAAAGCTAACCCCTGAAGTCTCACTGTAAACTGAAGGATAATTTGGGTTAAAATAAGAACATTTTTCACATTCAGTCCAATTGTAAAACATTTGGGTCTATCATATGGTGTCTATTATCATCTGGCTGTGAACAACAGCTGGAAATTAGCAATGTTGGCTAAAGCTGCCCCATTTACTGTTTTGACAGTTGATTAATGGGGACTGTCATGACCCTATGAACAAATAAACTAAACTACATTTTCCTTTTCACCTGACAAAAAGCAGTCACATTTCACACACATTAGATTTAAGATGCAGATTCAAATTTATTGTCATTGCACAGAGTACAAGTACTAGGACAACGAAATGCGGTCTCTGCATTTGACCCATCCTAGTGTTAGGAGCAGTGGGCTGCCATTATGTATGGCGCCCGGGGAGCAGTGTAGGTAACCAGTGTCTTGCTCAGGGACACCACGGTGGCACTTGGTCTTTCGGGGACTTGAACTGGTGACCTTCCAGTTCCCAGGCCAACCCCCTATGGACTTCGCCACCACCGCCCTATCAGTTCCAAGATCTGCTCATTCACATTCACAATTAAAGTCCTGAAGCAGTGACTGTTCAGCATATAGTATAGAACTGTTTTAAAGAACATCATTATCCTCAGCCACAATGCAGAATCTGTACACAGGGAGGGTCAGAATATAAACATTCTCAAATTCTGGGGCTAGAGTTGGACAAACATCCATCCAGACTGCTACACAAATGCATTCATTCATTCCCCATTTTCCATCAAATCATTAAAAAGCTGCCATTAAGAGGACTCTGGTATCATTTTTATATTTATAACAGATTATACCTGGTTTTATTATTTGAAACTATTGCATTTTATTACATATTACCTCTTGATTTTTAAACAACTACTGTCCCACACTCAACAAATGCATTCAAACATGAGAGAAAAAGTATTCTATCCAAGATGTGGTTGAGTCAAAGTATTTGTTATCCATTCATAAAAGAAAAACATGATGAGTGCAGATTTAAAGATTGATACAATCTTATATTAAAGTTTGTATAGACTACTGTCAATAAATGTTGCTTAGGCCTAGTTTAAGGAGGGCACGTTACGACTTGACCTTAAATCATTCGGTGTCTATTTGAGGTTCCTGATAAGAAATTAAAGTTCCCTTCTTTACCTAGAAAATCAAATGGACTTACTATCAGGCTTTTTAATACAAGATTCCCAAAACCCTAAACCTTTCCTTTTAAAATTCACCAATAAAAGGAGAACAAATAACACTCTGCTTACATTTTATCAGCAAACGCTACTGCAAGAGAATGTCAAATTGGCAACACAACCCTGTTTACCCAACATAAATTACCTCTGAGCATCATCTAATTAATCAAGCTGAAAACAGATAGACACACACACACACACACACACACACACACACACACACACACACACACACACACAAAATATAAAAGAATTGCTTCTCACCCCACTGTTAACTCAGGCTAAAATATTTTGTCCATAAACACCCGGGGACCTGAAGCACTTTGCATGTCATATAAAATTTCATATGCTGCCTAAAATCAGTGTTACAGAGGCCATAAAAAGCCTCATTCAATCACGAAGGAACGCCCATTTCACAACAGCTGACGTGGATTGACGCAGGAAAAGTAAAACGTTTGGTAAGCTGATTAATGTTGTTGTAGCTGAAGTGTGGTGAAATGTGGAATCTGATGACTTTATCGTATTTAATTTGTGTTTATATTACCGTAAATGCATTGGACAGTGTATCCTTAAGTGTCTACATATCTTGAAAGTAAACTGCTTTTTTCCCCCTGTGAAGCTACAGAGCGGTTTTTCGATAAGTGGGTCCATGTGTCATTGTCTAAGGGGCGAATTCATGCCAAAATATGCTGCAATGCAACAGTAAAGGCAGGAAGCAGACAGCCACATGGCACGTTAACCAGTTCTGTAAGATGCAGTAGAACAAAAGGTAGTTGTGGAAGAAAATATGGTCATAATTCAGTTATCCTGTTCACTTTCTATCATTCACTACGAGCGGTAAACACCGTTAGCATTAGGTTCACATCGGGAATTGCTCTACTAGATGTCTTTTTTGTCTTAAAAAAAAGAATAGGAGATGCGTGCTTTTCCTCAACACGTTGTCTCCACTGTTAAACATTTCTGTTGAAAATGTGTACAAGAGAACACAGGCTGCAAAGCTAGCCAATCATGGTTCTTGACTATCTCTGTAGTGTGGTTAGTGGCATCAAAAGGTGAGAATGGAGATTGGACACGCTGAATACCCATCGCCTTACCCCTCCCTTTACAAGCATGCAGACATAAGAGGCCCCATCTATAAACAGAGTTTGGTTGTTACTCCGGAAATGTATTGTTGCAACATGGCAAACTACTCAGGAGAATAACTGATCCCTAGGTAGATATGAAGGGCTCATTATAAGCCAACAAAAACAGAATCTGTCCCCTGCTAGGTTGCACCCCAAAAGGTCAGTGGTGAATAAGGTCAAAGTTAAGGTAATTGTAACTTTGAGCACAGCGTTCAACAACAATATCAAACGATATAGAGGGTGGCGAATTGACCTAGTCGGACACAACAGTAACGTCGTTATAAGCAGAGACGTGACATGTTGACAGAAAGGGGTGCGATCAAACCACTGACCCCAAGACAATTATGCATTGTTATATTCAAAACAGGAAGACATTTAGGAAAGATATTTCTATGTCATGTCTGACCAGGCTATTCATTTGTGGCGTGCTACTGTAAGTGTGGTGTAGAAGAGGTTTATTAGGGAGCCACAGCAGTATTAGTCTGTAAAACCTGTATGATCTTCTGAAAGCTTTTTAAGGACACAGTCAAACTTAAAGGCAAATCTGAAGAACCCTTAGCGCTTCCAACAGCTTTAATAACAAAATGTCCACCTGTTCTCTTTTCACCTTTCTCTGCTTTTCCTCCCTCTTCTGCCCTCCTCATTTATTTCTCCTGTCCTGTCCTCTCCATTTCCTCCACTCTGTGGTGACCTGAACTGTGTAGTGGTGATTGCCTCTGCAGTTCAATGCGGGGGTCTCATTTCCGAAACCCCATGACTATTCCTGGAGATGCAGCTTCACCGTGATTGATGCTTTATAAAACCTTTTTTACAGTTGTGACATTTCAGGGAAAACAAGCAAGGTCTGAACCCTCCATCTGCCGGGTCTAGCCGCCTGTACCTTCCTCTCCACTCACAACATCTCTTCCACGCTGACCTATTTGTTATTGTGCATGACTCACCTCTAATTCTTGAGTACTTTCTTTAATTTTGAATCTTCCTGTTATTCCTCTATTTTTGTTCCGATTCGTTTTTACTTCACTTATTAGATTTTATAGACATCTGTCATTTAGGGATTTAGGAAAAGTGAAGCTTTGTTTTGCAGTGGGATATTTTACATTACATTTCGTCAATTTTGATGAAATGTAATTTATGAACACTGAGGCTTGATTCTGTTTTTTTAAAGTGGTACATTCAAATGGCTGCACAGTGGTCAACATGGTATACAGACCCACTTCCTGATGTTGGCCTGGTTAAGTTTAGATTCACCACCTTTGGTGAATGGGATATTTGTTCAGTCTGTTTTTATTCATACTAAGCATTGACAAAAGATGTGGCATTTATGTAATATCGCAATTCTCATAAGACATATTGTGTAAACGTCAGCATGCAATAGTTCATTACAGTTGGGAAATTACTTTCATCAAATTTCAAATATTTCTGACTGACTGTTATTAAAGAGACTTGGATTAAACTATGAACACACTCATTATATGCTTAAAGAGGACAGGTTATTTTTCAAGGTCATATTTTGTTTTATTATTTTTGTATTTTGTGTCTCTACTCTGACATGTTTCTATGATTTAATGTTCAAAAAGCTCTTTATTTTTCTCATACTGCCTCTTTTCATCCTCTGTCTGAAACAAGAGCCCAGTGTGCTATGACTGGTTAACTGGCCGGCTCTGTTGTGATTGGTCAACCGCTTAGAGATGTCATGCACCTTAGCCTTTCACGTACAATGTGTTGCAGTACCAGCCCATAGAAGCACAAGTGTTACATAGTGGTAAACAAAGGAGTCCAATGGAGGTGTTTTTTTTTGGGGGGGGGAGGGTAAAACTTTGGGATTTCAGCCTTTGAAGCCCTTTTACACGCATAAAAAAACCTATATAACACAAAAGAAGAAAGGGAAACTCCTATAAAGCATAATGGGGATTAATTTATGCTGAATTGAATGAAAACCAAGTCAATATGGACGACACATCATTAGGCAAGTAAAGCCTTATCTTTAGTAGTCTGCTCACATATTAAGGTTTGCATATTCTGTATGTTCTTAATGTGGAACTTGTCCAGGGGGATGTGCCATGCCAACCAACACCTCAGCAGGAGATGTTGCCGATGAGCTGGTAATGACAGTGTTTTCCAAGCTGACTGGGAAATAATTCAGACTGGGGATCTGTATGTTTATGAAATTTGGATAAGTAATTGTTTCTTTGCTCATTAATCTCGGTGAGAGTTACCCCTTGCTGTTTTCTGATCTGGTACACGTCTTATTCGGCATAATATTTATGTTGAAGATAACCAGCCAATTAAAACAGACTCTTCGACATCTGAGTCACAGTACTGCTGAAGCTTCTTGCTTTTCCCTGGTTTCCCCTCGCTTCAAGTACATTCTGCAAAAACTTTGACCCAAAAACTGACCTTCTAAAGCGATAGTGGCAGGTCTGTTCAAGCTCACGAGTTTGAACCTTTCACCACAACCTTTGGAATGATGCCCATACAGCCATACACATATGGCCCGGAACATGTACCATGCCTGCGGTGTTTCGAGGCCTCATGAACTGTGTTGTAAATAGTGTGGACGACTGAGCAGATGACCTTTACACAAGGTAATATATAGTGATATATATGGTTCCAGTATGTCCAGTAGATGAGTGCACTATTGAATAGCTTAGCAAAGTTGGGTTTGACATTTTGTTCAACTGTGAATTTGCTAAGGCCACAATATCTTTTGAAATTGGTAGGTCAAGGTGAAGTAAGAGTTGATATTGTGACTGACAAGCATTATCTGCCACACTCTGCCGAGAACACGTTTATGTGTTTTCTGGGTATTCTTAGCTTGTGGAACAGCTTCTGTAAGAACTTCTCTAGTGGTCTCCAAATGGGGACGTTAAACATGGGGGCCTAGCTGCAGTGTGATTGCATATAAAATTAAAAAAAAACAGTACGACGTTTCAATTACCTCCTACCATAGGACCCCCAGCCATGCATGGTAGGGACTCTCTTTGGCTGTCCTGTTTAGGTGAAATGTGTCATTCTTCTGACCCTTTTCACTTCAAATATTCCTAGGAACTTTGACATTATATATTTAATGCATCTAAAATCCGTGAAGTGTTGGCCAGCCTTAATAAATAATGCTGTAAAAAAAGCTTTACTGGAAATGTTGCAATATGAGATAGAGACTTTTACAGGACAATAACGTGGGCTCCATTTCAAATTTTGTGCAATCGTAAAAAATATGAGCATTTCTGAAAGAATGATTTTTACCCTGTTCCCCTTTGGAATGTGGCTTTCCTGACTTTTGGCCTTTAGTTATGGAACTCTCAAACAATGCCACAATTCCTTAAAGATATATAATTGTAGACAGATTCACAATGATAGCTTTTGGGATGGGTTTTGTTGTTTTTACAAATGTTAACGAGAACATACTACTGTAGAACAATTGCACTTTATTTGCCATGTTGTTTTGATTATTGTACTGTTTTAGGGGCATGGAGTGTTTTGTTGTGTTTTTTAGTTGAGAGGTTAACTAAAATGTGGCTGTTTTGGGGGATTTCGGTCACAGTGAGGTATGTTCTTCTTTTAAAACTTGAATTTAGCTGACAGTTAGGACCATAAAGACAGTGCACACTTGTCCCAACCCCTGTGCACCCCTCTGTCATACAGATGGCTAGCTTTTTGGAGCACCATCAGCTATGTTTCCAAAGGGACTTATGTATTGGCAGCCCACATGTGTTGTTGCACACACCTACACACCCACACCCGCACTAGGTGTGTGTGTCGACGTGTGAACATATGTCACTGCCATGCTGCCAGTTCTAGGCAGTAAATTCTCCATCATGACTATCAGTATGATTAAATAGAGGTACCTGAACACATCCATCATGACACATAATCACTGAGAAGGTTACACAGGTCACAGACTGGGGGAGGTAGCTAATGGAGTTGGTACATTCGGTATGAGTGCATTACCAGGGAACATGTATATTGAGTTAAATATCTTATATTTCACAAGTTTTAATTAGTCCAAAAGTCGTTGACTCAAGCATGGTAGTGACTGCTTCCCTCATGTAACTGCTTCTCGTGTCAACACTGATTTACAGTTGTTCAAGTGTTATCAATGATGTTCTTAACTGTAGGGCAACTGTACCTTGTCTACATACATTTTGACTTGAGTACTCTCAAAGTGCATCAAGAAAAAAAAAAAAGGAAAATAAAAAGGAAAAACAATTATAACTTCATAGAATTAAAAGGATTAGTGGGTCGTAACGCAGAGGTAATCTAAGGTAGAAGGCTAGCACTTGTAAATATTGCTATAGCATTGTAATTAAACAATTATTTAAATACCTTTTAGCAAGGCTAACAAAAATAGCTTGTTTATATGAATGATGAGTCTTGATCACCATATAGTATATATCTGTTCCAATGACTTGCACTCAACATCCTCTTTTAATATGATTTTCATGACAAAGATGAAACCAGCCTTGCACTTTCAACTGCTACACCTCAAGCTGTGAAATGTTGTCAAGGAATAATAAATTCTAGCAAAGCACAATCATGTCATTACGTTTACAGCTGAGTAACACTAGGGAAACACACAAAGAAAGGCAACGGAGCCTACACATGTAAAATCCATAACAACAAAATTGTAAAAAGAAAAAACAAACACCATAGTTTAACTCAATGAAGGCTATGCACATTAGCAGGCTAAACCAAAGTCACTATAATGTTAACAACGTAGTTAAACGTTGGGTAGATTAGGGTAGATCATCCAAACATTGTAAATGGCAGTTAAACTGATCATCATACCAAGTTAGAGAATTGCTCAGTAGCACTGCTAGCTTGTAGCACTTTGCACAGCTATCATCTGATTGGTTGCGTGTCAAAAGGTGTAGGTTGAAATAATTTCAACCGTTAGCTCAGCACTCGGCGACAATGTGAGTGCCGCTCTCCCCTTCGAAATGCAATGGCAGCGTTTTTTTTATCACTTGTCATGTGAAGGTAGATTCACACATTATTGTCAATGTTCATACAAGAAAGCAAGTATTGTAAACCTGGCCTTAATCCAATGTTGAGATAATCCTTTTTTAAACATAACTTTCATATTACTAGTATTTAGGATACGAATTGTGTTGAAGTGAGGAAGCCTGATGAACTGGAAAGTGTCATGATAATATTCTTAGGTACATTATTTACTATCCCTAAAGACTTCGAACATGAAGCAGTTTGTCATCAATCTATTATACGACTCCTCCAAGAGCCCCATCTGGATTTTCTTAGAACATGTGACACTGCACATGGAGGTCAATGTTCAGAATTCATGCATACTGTTATATACACTTCTGTCCTGAAGACACATTTTGAACATGTGACTGGCAGTAACAATGTTAAGCTCCGTCCAGGTGCTCTCTTAAGTGCATACGATTACATTTGCTCCTCAGGGTGTGATTCTTTAGTGGAGGTGCAGGATGTACTCAACATACCCATGATCAAACACTTGAACACATCTTAATCTGAACATCAAATCAGAATCAAAGGAGAATATTCTTGTTGGAAGAATGAAGATGGCTTATGCTGTACTCACCAGAAGAGGACGAAATCCAAGGTGATTTAAGTAAAATAGTTTGTCAGAAATATACAAATTTCTAAATGTACCCTTGTTCTTTGATATTCAACATGAAAGTACACAAATTAGTAAAATTAGCAAATGAATAAAAAGCTTTCTCAAAATGAAAAGCTTCAATGACAACTATGCAATTTAGATTAGACTTCAAATATTTTACAGCAGCTTTTTCCAACAATGAGGAAATAATACAGATTACTCAGATCCAATGGCTGCATCGTACCCAGTATTCCTGTTTATTAGAAGTGCTTTAGCGAAGTGCAATACAAAAGCAATGGTAAATGGACTGTGTTTATAAAGCGCTTTTACTTATACAAGTCAGCATTCACCCAGTCATACAGAGGCAGAGGCTGCCATAAAAGGTGCCACACAACACAACGTTGGACATTGGGAGCAATTTGGGATTAGGAATCTTGCCCAAAGATACATCAACATGTCGACTAAAGGGTCCGGGATCTATCCCACAACCTCCCATAGCCACAGTCCCCGACACAAACAATAGACCACATTCACCAACCATTCTGAAGAAAAACACATTTTCCTAAAAACCTATTACCCCCTTTTCACAAAGACTCTGATATTCACCAATGACTCAGGAATATTACTTACAATACTGCTGTGTAGAGTAAACTTGAAATATATTGTATGTGTCATCAGAAAGACATCTAGAAAACAAGGCTAAAACTGAAACTGAAGACA
The DNA here is from genome assembly GCF_036324505.1 of Eleginops maclovinus. Taxonomy (NCBI): domain Eukaryota; kingdom Metazoa; phylum Chordata; class Actinopteri; order Perciformes; family Eleginopidae; genus Eleginops; species Eleginops maclovinus. The sequence goes on along the minus strand of NC_086357.1, from coordinate 4,683,886 downwards.
GCCTGATAGAGGGTCACCAGCATATGACGGGAAAAACAGTGATCTCAAAGGAGGAAAAAAACAATTTTGTGTAGCTTTTTGTTCATCATTTTGTGAACCCACAACTTTCTGTTACTGGCATTGGGGGATCGCATATTCATGCACTGATTGGTAATCACGCAAATCCATATTTTAAACTAGAATGGCATTTTGAGAGCAGGTTAGGCTTGTCTTTGGCCCATGCTTGACTCTTCCACCAAGTGTCCAATTGGAAAAGACCAGTTTGTTGTCTCATAATCATCCAAGAAGGGCAATTTTTAGTGTACCTTTCCTTAATATACCCTGCTTGGTGTAAGTCTCAGTACCACAACAGTTGCTAAATTTGATTGGCAGATTTCCCAAACCAATTTAAATGTTACAGTATCCACCTACGACACTGCTACACAATTTAAGTCTTCAGTAGGCTTTAGGCCTTTTGACAGGGAGGGAATTAACCCACAGTTCCAATATAGAAGTCATGATTCATGACTATAAATCCTTTGTTGATCACGTCACAAACGTTAGGTCAAGTAAAGATCTGTCTACTAGGTTTTAATTTTCTGTACCGTTCATAGAGCGAACCAAACTGACAGTCTTCGGACCGAGCCTTTCAGTATCGCTGACCTGTCTTTTGATACGCTGCCCTTCAGTAGCACGACAGCAATAACATACGGTTTACAAAACAGAACAATAGATAGAGAGGAAAAGGGCAAAAGACCTAGACAAGAATAGATAGTGAAAGGAAAAGAGATCGTCTTAAAGAAAGAGGCGATCTCCCCCTTTCATTTTATTCCAAACTCCCTGATGATGGAGTGAATGAAATTTAGATTAGCCTTTACGCTTGACCTGTTAAGTTGCAATGACATAGATACAGATTGTAAGATAAGAGGAGGGGGAGGGTACAGGTAGAAACGACAGAGACGGAATGTGAACCGAGCGAGGAGGACAACAAACAAAATCAGAAAAAATATCTATAGAAATGATGAAGAGGTAGTAAGAACAAAAAGTCTTACCTCAACACAACAACTAAAATAAATTGCCAACTAGCAGGTAAGTTCTGTGAATGTGTGAAAGAAAACACATCTCCGTTACAGCAGGTAATATCTAATCTTATAATCTAAAAGCGGAAAAAAGGGAAATGAAAAAACATGGGGCTCATTCATCATTCACTGTTCGTTTCAGACCGTCATGTGGTTGGCAAGATATCCGTGAATTGAATGAATCAGATGAGAAAAAGAGGAAAAAACCCTTATTACCCCTATTCCACTGTAATGATCTACAGTAGTTCCATGCTTGGGCTAGTTTGGTTTGTAGTTGGTTTAACTTATGGGTGAAAACGCAAACTGGTTCTTATAGTTGAACCAACTGAAAACCACATAAGACCCTACTTGCCTATCCACCCAGGAAATTCCATGATAATTATTCACCATAAATGGTTTGAATAGTATATGTGTTACCACTTAATGGAGGCTAACGGGTTGTAAATCAATGTCCGAATCACAGGTTCTGATAGCATCATCAGATTCGGCCTTCATGTCACCTGCATCTTCGCCAAAAAGTCTCACGTCAACAAAAATGCAAAGACTCAAAGAAACTGCCGAACAACAGGTAAGTTCTGCGCCTGTGTGAGAGGAAATAACTCTGCATCACAGATAGTCAGTATTCGTCTGTCAAAAAGGGAAACTGGAAAATGAAGGGGTCAAGGGTTCTAAATATTTCAAAATTTGCCATCTCTGCACTACTGCTGCTGCAACAACTGGCTACTCTCGCCATAAACTGTTGTTGTTCCTCCCTAGCCTCTGACAAATTTTGCTCTCGGTTTTTGGAACTAGCTTGGCAGATTGTTGTAGCCTCAGTCGTACAATGTTTGTTTTGGGGGGCCTGGAGCCATCGCCGCTGCACTGGAAACACAACCTGCAATCGGGCAACCGCTCCAAAGTCGTTAGATCACCATTGCACAAAAAGGATTCCAGTGCTATGATAGTTAAAAAAGGAATGGATCCTTTAAAGATATGATTTCTTATTTATAATAAATACAGTATATATTAAATTAATAATACAAATATTCTTGAAACGATATCATGCTTTTATTGTTAAGACATTCATGGAATGACATACTCCTTATCTATTTTTGAAAAATTCAGAATCCATGAATATAGATTAACATAATAAAAAAGTGTGACTCCCCTTGCCTTTCATGTGCAGTCTCATTAGAATATACATTACTACATTTAAGAATCTCTAACCACATTTCCAAGCAAAACCGAACAGGCCTGGACTTTTCATGTAGAGACATGGTGAATACAGGTGAATTTAGACAGAAAAAACAAGTTTTGGGGAACAAACTACCGTAATTTCCGGACTATAAGCCGCTACTTTTTGCACAAGCTTTGAACCCTGCGGCTTATAGTCCGGTGCGGCTTTTCTATGGATTTTTCATGATTTTTGTGATATCGTAAGAGGTTTTGTTTTGGTTTGTTCCGCTGTTGTACGGCACTACTTTGTCTGGCGGAAGGGCATGTGACCAGACACACAGTCACGGGGGAAAAGAGTGGTATGTTGGTCACATGTCCGTCCGCCGGGCAAAGTAGTGCCGTACGAATTAGCGCGAAAAAGAGACTAGATTAGCAAGAGCAAGACGAGTATTACAGGAGCAAAGGAAGCTTTCATCCACAAACCCTCATTATGGCAAACAAAAGAAATGCATATGATGCAGCTTTTAAATCAAAGGCAGTCGATTTGGCTCTCAAAGAGGGAAATAAAGCTGCAGCACGTACCCTTGGTATAAACGAATCAATGGTGAGACGTTGGAGACACCAGCGTGAAGAACTGGCTCAGTCCAAAAAGACGAAAAAAGCTTTCAGAGGTAATAAAAGCAGATGGCCCAAACTTGAAGACTTTATTGAAGACTGGGTGAACACACAGAGAGCAAACAGGCGAGGTGTTTCAACTGTGCAGATCCGACTGAAAGCCAAAACAGTCGCCACCGAAATGAAGATAGAAAATTTCAGAGGTGGACCATCCTGGTGTCACAGATTTATGAAACGAACAGGACTATCAGGGCGCTGATCTGTTCATTAATTGACATTGTTTTTAAATGAAAAATGGACAAGAAAAATGATTATAGCTACCAGAAATAGTATTTCAATGGGATTATTGATATTATGCAAATGAATTAAGCCTAAAAACAGAAGAATGACAGAGATAGAATAGAAGTATTAAATCTGATTAAAATGGATGCCTGATAATGCCAATAACGTGTGAAATAGGGAAGGTGTCATTATGTAGAGCAGATCCAGGTAGCAGCAATGTCAATATAAAAACAGCAGATAATTATGCATAATGCTGCAACGGTTTGTGACAAGATCAATCACAATGTCTTACGCAGGAATTATCTGAGCTAATTGTCTTGACAAGGTGTCAAATGTTGAACAATTAGACGTGTTAATTGGCCCTGTAATGACTGCCGAACATGTTGGCCATATGGATGGGCCCCACTGCGATCTAACTGTTGGCAAAGGGCCCAACAAGCTCAAACAGAGAGAAAGAGCATGTGAAGTGGGAAACTCCAGGAGGAACCAGGTTTAATCCCTCGTTTAACACAAAAAAGGAATGAATTGCTATCAGAACATCTTTATAGTAGCTATACTGAGAAAACAGAGAGACAGATTCCTGTAAAACTGGAGGAGAGATTGCAAAAATGCAGCCCCACAAACCCCATTATGCCATCAGTCGATGCTGTTCCGCTTCCTGGGCTCCATCATCAGCCGGGACTTCAAGTGGAAGCAGAACATCAGCGCCTTCAGCAAAATAAATGAAAAAGTTCAGCCTGCCAAAAACAATGATGGTGAATGTTACACTGCCTTCATCATGTCAATCCCAATATCGCTGCAGCCAACATTTGCTCCGTGGAGAAGCTGTGCACTTGCATTTTCCTTAAGCCACGCCTCCCTGAGGTTGAGTCTAGGTTCAGTTTAATGAATGGAGAGGGAAAATAACCATAGTTTCATCATCAACTCATTTTATAATACTGTTGTTGTGTCCATACAGGGTAATTGCTTTATTTTAAAGAAAATGTCCACTGATTAAAGGCCGTCTCTTCCCCAATGTAAGTCAATGGTAAACAAAGTATTTTTGGGCCCAATGACGACATGGACTGACACAAAAGCTGTAGTACCACTGTTTGGCTACTATGAAAATTTGCTACAAGACACTATGCTCAACATAACAATATGTATACTATTAACCAGTGGTGGGCCGTCAGGGCCAGCCAGGCCTTCTCTGCTGGCCTAAACATCATCAGAATATAAATTTAATTTTGATATATTTTTTCCACAAATATGTATTAAATTATTCCCCATAGTCTATTCTCTTCATTTCATAGCTTTCCTCTTGGTTGCGCTGCTTCCAGCCTCAGAACGAGATTTGGAGGGCTGGCCTTTATGTTAGAGCTTTTATCCAATCATATTTCAGCCATAATGTGTTGCTAGGGTCAAAGAAATCTGATCGCAAACAAAACTGTGGCGCTAACCAATCAGATTTTCAGTTGGCGACAACGGGCCAGCTAGCAGGCATACGCTAACGTTAGCGTGCACGTCTTCTGATTGGATACGCACTATTGAGAGGCAGAGCTAGGCAGTAGGCAGAGCCGTACAGTCTATGGGCAGAGCTAGCAAACTGAACTACAACTTGAGCGATCTAATTTGTGTAGATTTCAACAAGCTATGTTTGTTCAACCCACAATGGCTGAAGGAGGAGAAGAGATCGATTTGGTTGCAGATATAATTACAACGCCATTTTCAAGAAGAACTTTTCAAGTAAAGCTACATATCTTGAGAAGGGAACGACCAACTCCAACGCTAGCGAGCCTAGCACAGCAGGGTTTGGCCGCCACTTTCAAATCACTAATGCCAAGTCCACACTACACAATTTTTTAACCCAATCGACCGCTCCCAGACGGATTTTGGAGCTCGGGGACAGTCGGCGCTAAATCGGCGTTAAATCGGCGCTCGGCGCTCGGCAGTTGGCGTCTGATCGTTATGTGTGAACTGCTCAAGAGCGAGGTGAGAGACTCCCTGACGCCCCTGGAGTCCAAATCCTGTAGTGTGAAAAGGATTGTGCCTGGTAATGGGTGCGCCGACGAGCTACAGCCAATGAGAGTGCAAGACGCGGGGTGAGGAAAAGCCCCGGGGACGAGCTGCACAACTTTCTAAAAAGAAGAAGAAGCGTTGTCCAACACAACAAGTCGACACAGTTGTTTGAAACCTGATTTTGAACTGTAAAGTTGTAGCTAGGCTACACAATTCACTGAAGTTAACGTTAGTTGATGTGCTAACAAGCTTAAGCTAAGTAACTTATTGACAGTTTCTAGGTAAAACATAATAACGTTCGAAATCCGCGTCATTTCCTGTGTCACTTCTCGCGTGTTTTCATGAGAAAACCTAGTTTGGAGACCAGACATTTCTCCTGGTGACAGATTGTGTAGTGAGTGACCCCCTGTCGCCGTTCAATCGCATAGTGTGCACACCACAAGGACTTCAAGACTCCCGAGCGAGTTGTGTAGTGTGAACTGGCAAGCGATCGTACGACTTTGAAAGTCGTGTAGTCTGTGCAAGGCATAGCTACGAGCGGTACCCCTGGCTAACAGCCTCCGAGAGGCACTGCAAATTGTACTGCTGGGAATCCCTGCTATTTGTAACTGATCGATTTGGTGTTTGGAGCCACACTGGATTTTCAAACTTGAGTTGTCTAACCAAGGCAGGAACGAGACACCAAAGCACGGCTGGGAATTTACAAGCACTGGTGCTTTTGAAAACCTTTGGAGACACCTGAGTGGATCTACAGCTCAACGAACAAGTGCGCAGGGAAACGGAGCTCTACAACCAGGGCCGGTCCTGCGCTACACTTAATGCAGGATCACAGAGCAACATCGCGCACCGCACCCGCCACTGTTATCAACACACATCTTTTTGATATTTTTGTGACCTTCTTTATACAAATGTAACTTCCTTACTGTAGCAACCTCAGGAAAGAAACTAAGGCCCTGATGCCGCTTTTCCACCAACCCTGAGCCGAAGCTGGAGCCGATTAAGACCGCAGTGGCGCCGGCTTTAAGCGCCGAAAAAACTGATTTTTCTGGCCTCACTCGGCTGCCTGGCAAGATCCAAGATCCAATTCGAACCAATACTTCATACTTACTTCGGAGGGGGGAGATTAACCTGAGCAATAACAGTTCATGGCGAGTACAAGTTGTAACAAGCAGTAACGCTGAGCAAAGTGACTACAACCCGACCACACACTTATAAAAAACACACTTTATAAAGTCAGGCAGCACTAACCAGGCTCAGCGTGATGCTGTTTATTAAACCTTACTGTAATCACCATCCGTTCACTGTTATTGATCATTGGGAACAGCAGGCAGACGTTCTCCTGTTGTTTTGTATTATTACAGCTATCGGATGGAATCAATACATGGGCTACACAGGTTGCCATCAGAAAAACAATCCTAACGAAAACTACGCCGGTAAAATATGCGTGTAGAAAACAGCTTATGCAACAATAGGATAGCAGAGTAGTCAAGATAGTCAGAGTAGCCTCGCTTGCTATGCTAACATCACCTGTCCAATGCCAGAGACACTTTCATAACAGCGTTGTGATGCCAAACAGCGTCACTTCAGACGGAAACGCATTCACTTATGGGGAAGGGGGGTATGCATCAGCTGCTCGTGTGACAGTCAGACAGTGAATATGAATAAGAGGGCACGAAAACGGTTACGTCATGACGCAAACGATGACGCAATTGCGCAACTCCACTTGAGCTCCAATCGGCCTCTGAGCGGTGGAAACACAAGGGGTGCTACAGGTTAGAACCAGAAAAGCGCCAGAAAAGCAAAAGATCGGATCTTGAATCGGATCCGGTTTGGTGGAAAAGGAGCATGAGAGGCTGAGGCAGGGCCTGGTCGAAATTGTCTGACACGCTATCAAAATATGAATTGCTGAGATAAAAAATGCTATGAAAAATAATGTAATTTTATTTTAAAAATGTAAAAATTTATCAAAGCAAAGTTTGCGGTCAACAAAAAATACAACGACCCTGTCATCTCTTCCACACAAACACACCTAACGCAGTTGAACAAGTCATTATAATTCCTATGAGTGCCGCCCATATCTATGTGACCCAAACAAACCAACCCATTGCGATCACATAATATCTTATAATAATTCAAACCATTACCCAAATATAAACTAGTACAAACCTAATGTGTGTTAAAACAAAATGCATCACTTTGTAACTTTCATGGCTCCTACACTTACCTTTTCATTAAAACAAGTTAAAGACAGGTGGATAATAACTTATTTTGTCTGAAGAATAAAGAGATTTTGTATTTTTCTTTTTGTGGACAAAAATGTTTTGTTTGTTGTAATAGTCATACCGGTCCTCAAGACCCTAACCCTAGCTTAAACCTTGCGACTAAAAGCGCTTGTGTTGCCTTCAGATGAGCTGTATGTAAGATACAAGATTACAGTGACAAGATACCATTTTCACCTGTTCTAAAGATTTTCAGGGAAAACTCAGTTCTTTCCAACTAGCTTTGTATTTGTCAAGAAAAGTCCACAATTCATGTGTCATTACGGTTTAGATAAACGGTCTACTTAAGACAGCTGTTTAAGGGACTTAAAATGAAGACAAAGAAAAGGAAAGAGCTATCTCATGCTCCTCTTTGTCTTCAATTCTTTTATATTCAGGCAGACATCCAAAAAGGCCAAAAAGACCCAACAAACTTGACATTCAGAGTGCTGAGAGGTGTTTCTAATAGTCTTTCCCCTTTAGGACAAAAAGGACTCTTCCTAACTGGCATTACAAGAAAGTGTGGAGAAGCACAAATGGACACAATCTGATGAAACACAGGCAAATACACCAGAGGAGTCTTTGTGGTTTACATCTGAGTGTGTGACCTGTCTGGTCATTCATTAGCAGTCACTTAGCGGGCCGCAGCATCTAACTGCATCTAACAGAAGAGAAAGCGCAGCTCTCCATTAAGAGCCTCTTATCCCCGCCATCCACTAAACCAGCTCTCTCCCTACAGACTGCCCCACTTTGATGACATTGCTTCAAAGCAGTTTTACTTTCACTTTAATCTCTAATGAAAAAAATACTACTAAAGGAACAAATGATGGGCATTTATGTCCCTTTTAAAGGGACCTACTACAAATATTTCTAACAGGCATGTTGCTCTGAAATAAAACGATTGAGCTTCACAGTGGGAAATGCACCTTGGACCAGAATAAACGGTTAAATTAAGTGATTTCTGTCCAATTTGTTTGTCTCTGACTTTGCTGACTGCATTATAAAGGGGACATGAGAGCTGTCTGAAAGGCTGGCTGGGTGTTCAACTTTTAGCTTTGTCTTACTTTGTTTCCAGCTGAAAGTGATAGAAAATATGGCTTTTAGAGAAACATTCTCATAATAACATGTTTTCTCTTTCCTGTAGTGTGCTTTATAGGTTAGAGTGCATGTAAATGGTCTGCAAAGGCTAAAATCCCTGTGTTCCCTCCAGAAAGGGCTTCTCTCTCAGACACCCCCCCCTGTGCATGAAACGCCTCCATTGGACTCCTTTGTTTACGTCTGTAGCATAATGACATCACTATGTTACATTCAAACTTTAATTGGCCACAATTCAACACATTGTACTTACCAGGCCAACGAATGGCCAATAAAGATGTGCAAAACATCCAATCACATTAGAGCTGGCCAGTACACCTATCAGAGCAGACTTGAGGTGCTGGAGGAGTCTGAGAAAAATTAAGACCTCTTTGAACATTAAAGCATTGAAACATGTCCCAGTAGAGACTACATACAAATATGAACCTGAAAATGAACAGAACATGTACTCTTTAATTCAAATGCTTCATGGTAACGCAGCTGTTTTATCAGCTCAATGTACCATTTAGCAAGTAATGACAGCTTTCTGCTTCCATTACACAAAAACATGTAGCTTAATAAACTGAAGAACTTGCATTTTATGTTAAAATTATAAGAACACTGTAAACAACAATTATTTGAGTGGGTTGTTAATATTTACCATGCCCGTGTACAAACCCCTGATGTTGCTGCCTTATCCCCAGCCCGGTGACAGCTAATTAAAGTCAACATATTAATTAAGAGTTGGAGATTTAACGACTCCCTGGGTGTCCGGCCTCACTCAGGCAGCAGCGCAGAGAACTGTTCTGGAAGACTGGAGGTAATCCACATTTACATTCAAATTAGTCTTTCTGATGCTCCAGGTGAAAACACCATTATGATGTCATAAAATACCAATAATTGGATTCAAATAGATAAAAGTTTGAACTCTTTTTGCATAATACCATTCCATTGTGCTTTGTGCATAGTGCTGTCTTAGCATATCCAGCATATGATTAACTCTACATGGCATATTTGTCGTTTGAATATAATCTCGTAGTGGAAGTATTGATGTAAGGGCACTGTTAATGGGTGAACAGTCGTGATTACTCCGGAACATGTTTTAAAAAAAAGTCACATTACTTAGTTTGACCCCAACTTCCTCCTGTAATTTTGGGGCTGTGTGATTAAAACAGGCAAAACATCAGAAACTTCCTTATTGAAAAGCTTCTTATTCAAAATTCAGATACAACATTGATACAACATTTTGCAGTGATGAGCTGTGTCTCCACCGAAGTAAGCAACATGGAAGTACACCATGGCATTCAGCTTCTTAGATGTGCCTATACTCATTGTCTGAGGTGTTTATATTCACTTTGTAGCAGATGTTACTTTGCTACTGTTCCTTATGTAGCTGTCAGCTAATTAAGAGACATTCAAGCCAAAGTAAAGGACAAATGTTAAGCTGAGATGTTATAAAATAAAATACAACTCTGAATAGTTTGTAATGCATTTCTTTATTACAACACACTATTAGTTTCCATCCACCTCAAAATATAAGTAAATAATAGTATTTTAAAAACTGTAATTTATCTTGATTTATCACAGATTATCATTATGATTAACTAGATACAATTTTTAACCCATTATCTAATTGAAATGCATATAAGTTGTTCTCACTAGATGTATGGTGGACAAAAAAGGGAGTAATAGTATAAATAACAAACATATTGTCACGTGAAAAAAATCAGCAATTGTGTTATGTAGAAAAATGTGTTTTGTCCTTTTATGACAGATTTTCTTCTTACAGGCTGGGAGCGTAGAAATAAATCTGTATGTAATAAAATGTGTGTTATGAGCCTTTTATGTTCAAGAGCTGTGCTGTGTTTCTGCTTGGCGACGTAGATGAGAGAAGCCAATGTTAAACTAGAGATGAGCTGGTGGTACACTTTGTAAAGCTGAGTAGAGTAAGTTTGGAACAAAAGTGTCCATATGTGATGAGTCCCTGAGATGTCACGTGACTATACTCCAAGGCAACATTTGCACTTGAACACTTGAATAAATGTATTTGCAATTATTGGAGAAATATCCATATGAATCATAGTATTTCGCAAAAGAAAGGTAGACAAGTAGGTTTGTGTGTCTAGCCTTTTGTAAAGGCTATCATTGTGTTGAGTTTTTGAGGGTTCACACATACTGTACTTTGAAACCTCAGAATTCAGACTGACTTCCTGGTCAGTACCAAAGGTTTGTATTTTATACTCTTTCTACCCAGATAGTCATAGTGGCCAACTAGGGGTGAGGTATACTGCCTCATAAGCAAAATATATCAAATGTAGGTAAATTATGAAACTTGAATATGCTTTAAGAAACAAAACAGCCTGTATCACAGCTCATCGTAGGGTTTCATTTCTTTTGTTACACAAAGTGTTGTCTACTCATTCCTTAAAACTAATTGCTTATAATAATGGGAAATAGGAAGGGTATATTTCAAGCTTGTTATGGAAATAAGTTGTTTGGCTTTTTATTGGACAAGCACAAGTTTCAGGTGTGGGCCATATTTCATTATACTTAAAATTATAAGTATAGGGCCAATAAAAAACGAGCAACGGGCCACAGTTGGCCCCCGTGCCGTATTTTTGACATCCCCGGTCTAAGTCCACCACTGCTGGTTCCCGGTATAAAGCATAATAAGGATAATGATAACAATTTATAACAGCTGGTAAAATTAAAAGAATGTTTTGTTCTTTCTTGATCTCTGCTGCCCATGGTGATTATATAAATCTGCCATAATAATAATAATAACAAAGCTTGAGAATCACACTACTCCTTCCAATTATAGTGAGTAGACTCTGTTGGGAGTACAGTTCAAATGCATTACTCTTTTGGAAAATAAATGAATATATATCAGTTAATATCAGGAACATTCTAAAGTAGCTTACAACACATACAAATGACCAACAGCAGGTTGTGGTTTCATATTAAAAATAAAAACACACACTTCACAACATCAGTCACCTCTTCAAATAACACCTTGTAAGTCTAAGCTCCTCAGAGCAACAAGAAGATGCCTCCAAATACCATATCATAAACATTTTAACAGGTGCAAAATCAAAGAAAAACCCTGAAAAACATCAAAACATCTTTTCAAATATGAAAGGAAAGAACAAAAAAGAGCAAAAGTATCTGAGAGTCAGGAAGAAAGAGGGGTTTTGAGAGAAGGGCGTTCACAATCCCCAGGGCCCTCTAATCGCCTAGCCTGCCGCATTCCTTAAAGGGACACAAAAATCCACATTGTCACCTATTTATGCAGCGATCAGGCCTTAAATGGCACTATGGAGCAGGTACAGGTGTTTAGGGGAGATAAGACCCCGTCTGCCTACCAGCACCCGCCATTGTGACACTTTTAAAGGGCTTTAGCCGCTAGGGGAAAAAAAGGTGATGGGTATTTGCAGTAGCCGGCCTGTCAGTCATCCTGCATTTCATATATAGACACAGATGGGTGTCAGAGAGGAAGACTGATGGATGAGGAGGAGGAGGAGGAGGAGGAGGAGGAGTAGGGACGACTCGTCAGCTCAGAGTGGAGATGATGACAGAGAGAGACAGAGGACAGGATTGAGGAGAATTAATAACTCAAAATAGAGGGTAATAAAGATGGGGCAACACTTTAAAGCAGTTAAATTAAAGAAAATAGGAGCTATCTTTAGTTAAATTGCTTATTTTAACAGTGTATTCTGTGTATAACTTGTATATGTATTTTTGGTAACGTATGAGAAGTCTTGCGCACCTTAATAGAAGTTTAGTAGAAATATGTTTAGGATATTCATAAAGGTCTTTTAAGGGTCACTATTTAAGGGATCCTGGACCCCTCTAAATATGTTATAAATATATAGGGGAGAGTGGGGTAAGATGTGCCATTTTTACTTGTGTTGTCTTGTAGGCAAATAAAAACTGAAGCTAAATGTTTCACACGATTTGACACCTTGCTAAATAACCCTGTTTGATACATATTTTCAGACATGTATCATTTTGCTTCGTCATAACTGCTATTATACCTGACATGTAAACATTTACTTTGACAAGCAAAACATGGCTTATTGTGACAAAAACATATAACCAATCTACCATGAGCTACTTTCCATCACAGACAAATAGAAATGGTCGATGCTTCCTGAATTTATGGCCACATGATAACAATGTGCACAGTTGCCTATAAGGGGGTGAACAACAATCTACCCACTGACTCCTCTTAACATTTATATAACATTTGTTTTAAATGTATAAGTGTAATACTTTTTCAGGGGTGCTTTTGTATTATAATTATAATAATAATAATACATATACATATACATATACATAAAATACATATATTTTTCATCCACTAAACATTTACAGATTAATAATTATATATATAATAATATTCTTTTCATTCACCTAAGAACATCAATATAAAATGCTTTGTGATATAAAGCAATCAATAATGCATGTCGTTTTGTCTGGTGTTATTCATATTTTATGAAAGTTTTTTTTAACGATGAGTGTTGACTGTTTGACTATTTATTAATTACAAGATAAAAAATTACAACCAAGTTAAAACATTTTTTTTAAAATAAACATTTATAAAGGAATTTTGGACACTGATGATGGCAGTTCATCAAAAAGGTTCACACACTAGTGGCTTTCTGTTGATGTTATATTACTGTGGTAAAATAGAACACTATACTCTAAATGACCCGGCTAATAGCTGTCCTCTCATTATAAAATGGCGGGCACACTGCTCATTGATAAAACTGTCCCCACACCATGCCTGTGCGGATTCTGTAATCACTCATCAGCCTCTTATTCCCCACAGTGAAGGGCTCTGTAAGAAATGTATTACATCACTCACTCCTCATACATGGAATTCAATGCAGCCTAATATTCAACAACACAAGTCATTCATAATTGATAACTGTATTCATCTGATGTAAGATACGTGCTTGTTGTTAGATGCTGTCTGTAATAGCCAGAGGGGGCACACAGCTTGGAAATGCAGCAACTGTTTATTCTTCTTCTGACAAAATGAATATTTTATCTCTGATATAGTGAATCAACAGAGAGCGAGGAGAGAAAACACGGCTCCTCATAAACCTCGTCAGCCTTTAAAAAACAGACCGTTTAGTTTGGCTTCTACGCACATTTTTTTCCCTGGCAGAAAATAGTCATTAAACGTGGAAAAAGATCAGAACTATGCAAACTGTGTTGGTTTTGTTGTGAACGGAAAACAAATAAGGATGGTTAATCATTTGTGAGGAAATATTCACTTTTTCTCAATGCTATTACCTTTTTCAATCTCAGGTCAAACTTTCTGTCTTATTTTAAGTCCTACAAAAATAAACAATTACATCATATATGTTACAACTAGCCTATACTGCTGAGTCAGCAATCTTACTACTAGGTCCATTAAGTAGCTGCTTTGAGTTTGGATCATATCATTATAAAAAGTTGTCTAGGAATTGTAGATGTTCAAATTCAAAGAAAATTCAGAACCATGAAGGAATACTACGCAAAGACATCCTAAAGATATAGACGGGCACAACAATCTTTCCTAAAATCCTTCTTCTTAAATATCCTCCTGGGAACTGAGAACATTTAATTTTTTTTGTGAGTTCCTACCTATTTAGGGTTGACAAAAAACGTAATGTAATTTAAATGGAATTTAATTATATTGCAGTCTGTCCACTGTAGAGGACGTCAACACCGTTTTAGTGTAAAAAGACAGCCAAAAATAAAAGATAAACGACACAACATGCTATGCTATGTTGAGGGGGTGTACCCTCTATTCCGACATCCCCCTATAACGATATGCCCTTATTCCGACATACCCCTATTACGACATGCCCCTATAACGATATGCCCCTATAACGACTTGCCACTATAACAACATGCCCCTATAACAACATGCCCCTATAACAACATGCCCTCTATTCCGACATCCCCCTATAACGATATGCCCTTATTCCGACATACCCCTATTACGACATGCCCCTATAATGATATGCCCCTATAACGACTTGCCACTATAACAACATGCCCCTATAACAACAAGCCCCTATAACAACATGCCCTCTATTCCGTCATGTCCTCTATTCCAACATGCTAACTGACAGTGTCAACTACCGCTCCAAATGCTTCCACTTAAGTGGAGCTATGCAGACCCAACGCACCATGTCGGAATGGCGGAATGTTTGAAAAAAAAAGTAAAGTGCCGCTACTCCGACAATGGAAAACATTTTGTCGGAGTAGTAGCACGTTTTGTTATCGTATCATCGGACCTGAGGCCGCATGTTTTGGAGGGGCGGAGTTGTCAACTGATCACCATCTGGTGGTGAGTTGGGTTGAGTGGCAGGGGAAGCCTGTGGACAGACCTTGTAAGCCCAAACGTGTAGTGCGGGTGAACTGGGAACGTCTGGAGGAGTCCCAAGTCCAGGAGGCCTTCAACTCACACCTCCGGCGGAGCTTTTCAGGCATCCCTGTGGAGGCTGGGGACATTGAACCAGAGTGGGCGGTGTTCAAAGCCTCCATTGCCGAAGCTGCGGCGGGGAGCTGTGGTCTCAAGGTCTTATGTGCCTCAAGCGGCGGTAACCCTCGAACCTCCTGGTGGACACCGGTGGTCAGGGAAGCAGTCCGACTGAAGAAGGAGGCCTTCCGGGATATGTTATCCCTGGGTACTCCAGGGATAACATACCTTGCAGTTGCAAGGTATCGACGGGCCCGAAGGGCAGCAGCCTCAGCCGTGGCCGAGGCAAAGCAGCGGGTGTGGGAGAAGTTCTGAGAAGCCATGGAGAAGGACTTTCGGTCGGCACCAAAGTTGTTCTGGAAAACCGTCCGACACCTCAGGAGGGGGAAGCAGGGAACCATCCAAGCTGTGTACAGTAAGGATGGGATGCTGTTGACCTCAACTGATAGGGTGTTAGGGCGGGGGAAGGAACACTTTGAGGAACTCCTAAATCTGACAACTCCGCCCTCTATGTTAGAGGCAGAGCTGGAGTATGAAGGGGGATCAATTCCAATCTCATGGGGGGAAGTCACTGAGGTAGTTAAACAGCTCCACAGTGGCAAAGCCCCGGGGGTGGATGAGATCCGCCCAGAAATGCTGAAGGCTCTGGGTGTTGAGGGTCATGGTTGACACGTCTCATCAACATTGCGTGGAAGTCAGAAACATTACCGAAGGAGTGGCAGACCGGGGTGGTGGTTCCTCTTTTTAAAAAGGGGGATCAGAGGGTGTGTGCCAATTACAGAGGCATCACATTACTCAGCCTCCCTGGGAGAGTTTACTCTAAGGTGCTGGAAAGGAGGGTCCGGCCGATTGTTGAACCTCAGATTGAAGAGGAACAATGCGGTTTTCGTCCTGGTCACGGAACGACGGACCAGCTTTTCACTCTCACAAGGATCCTGGAGGGGGCCTGGGAGTACGCTCATCTGGTGTACATGTGCTTTGTGGATTTGGAGAAGGCGTATAACCGGGTTCCCAGGGAGATACTGTGGGAGGTGCTGCGGTAGTATGGGGTGAGGGGGTTTCTACTCAGGGCCAACCAATCTCTGTACTCTCAAAGCGAGAGCTGTGTCCGGGTCCTCGGTAGCACGTCGGACCGATTTCCGGTGAGGGTTGGCCTCCGCCAGGTCTTCGCTTTGTCACCAATCCTGTTTGTGATATTGAAGCCTTACCCCAAGTGAAGGAGTGCAAGTATCTCGGGGTCTTGTTCTTGAGTGAGGGAACAATCGAGCATGAGATGGGCCGGAGAATCGGAGCAGCGGGAGCGGTACTGCAGTCGCTTGACCGCACCGTTGTGACGAAAAGAGAGCTGAGCCAGAACACAAAGCTCTCTGTCTACCGGGCCATCTTCGTTCCTACCCTCACCTATGGTCATGAAGGATGGGTCATGACTGAAAGAACGAGATCGCGGATACAAGCAGCCGAAATGGGATTTCTCCGCAGGGTGGCTGGCATGTCCCTTAGGGATAAGGTCAGAAGTTCAGTCATCCGGGAGGGACTCGGAGTAGAACCGCTGCTCCTTCGCGTTGAAAGGAGCCAGTTGAGGTGGTTCGGGCACCTAGTGAGGATGCCACCTGGGCGCCTCCCTACGGAGGTGTTCCAGGCACGTCCAGCTGGGAAGAGACCGAGGGGTAGACCTAGGACCAGATGGAGGGATTATATCTCTTCGCTGGCCTGGGAGCGCCTTGGAATCCCCCAGTCAGAACTGGTTGATGTGGCCAGGGAAAGAGAAGTTTGGGGCTCTCTGCTGGAGCTGTTACCTCCGCGACCCTGACGGATAAGCGGGAGAAGATGGATGGATGGATGGATGGTGGCACGTTTAAAAAAAAACGGAAATGCCGCCACTCCGACAATTAGACGTCAATGTTGGAGTAGAGGTATGTCGGAATAGCCGCATGTAACCTATGTTGAGCATGTTTCTCAGCATCAGACTTTAGGTATTAAGCCAGCAGCCAATAAGGGACTAGTGACATTGCTGTCTGTCATCCTCTTTCCGTCTTCTGTCTGTGGGTCTGTGTGTCTGACTCACCGCGGATGAGACTGCACCAATAAAACACAGAGCTGAGAGGCTACAACGGACAGGATGAATGATGCGCTTTGGCTGCATTCACACAAAATCTGGCCAGCTTTTGGCAGAAGTTGTTTTTTTCTTTATTTGTGTTTTATAAAGTAACCGCAATTAAACGATCAGTGAGTTATATATATTTCTTGCTTATGCTGCGTCATTCACTCTCCAACTTGTTAAGAACAGGGCAACTTCAATTGTTGTTTTTGATGGTACTGATATCAAACACTGAAGGTGGATTTGAATTTTCGGCCTGAGAATTGACAAATGACATTTGCTTGAACCTCTAGGTATCATTTCCTTTCCCGACCAATTCTGTCGTTCCTTTCCTTTCACCTTAGCTATCACTCACTTAAACAAGACAACACTCATCCTAGCAGAATAAATATTGAGTTAGCACTCCTGGCTACATAAAAGCCTTTGGATGGATATGATGGACTCCCTAGTCCTTTAGGTCCATCGGCATTACCTCTATGTTGTTATTATTGGACACATTCAGAATTTACACCAGAGCAAGACCTCAACAAAGGCCCCTGGGGCAGCGAAAGGAACCTGCATTAACATACAAAGAATTGCTACAGTTCAAATGCCATCTTCAGGTAAACTAGTCAAATATGAGAAAATAAAGACAGAAAATTACAAAGGAAATTCCATATCAATATCTTTACAAACACCAAGTCATAGTATGCATTAAGGTTTCCTGATCTGCCCCGCTGTGTTTCAAATGTCGATGGTAAGACACAAAAACCTAAGCAGTGCACAGGAAAAGTAATGAGATATGAACAGCAGTCACACACTTGGCTGACCCCTCCGTCCTCGACATTTCTTTCACCTTTGTTCAGTCGGTGAACGTTCCATATGACCACTAGAGGCCTTTGCCAGCAAAACATGTAGGTTATTTTTACTTTTTAAACTTTAAGCTGTATTGGGATGACAGTGTCCTCTAGTCTTGAAGTAAACTACAGATGTATGGGATCGTAATGTTGTTTATAATGGTGTGCAGTTTGTGGTTAAGATTTTACTTGATTCTATAATAAAAGTAGAATTTGAGTTTCACAGATAAACCCAGTAACTGATCATTAGCAAGAAATACAAATTGAGGGCTCATACAACACAAATGCATAACAGAACCATGGAAGCATTGGCAAAAGGTTTCATGACTCTGGATCTTTATGAATTTTATTGTGTGTGTTGGATCTCCATCCTCCTTTTAGAGATGTGTGTGAGTACACAGTTACAGCGTGGTGATTGGACCAGCTCACTGATTGGCTGCCTGTTTTTGGCAGATTGGACCGTCTTGATGACATCAGCAATATAGAGTGCTATAGAGTTTTGTGCTGTGTGATCTGTAGACCTGTGTGGCAAATACGTTTTTGTAATCATGGATGGGTATATCAAGCCACCTTAAGCAAAGACCGCGGTGTCTCACGGAGAGATACCGCAGGTCCCTCCTTCCTACAGCCGTCAGACTTTAAAACCAGCATGGCCCCTGGTAGACCCCCATACATACAACAAACTGACTAGTTGTGCAACAACAATTTATGTGCAATATATAAACAGAAATATGCCATTATCAATAACTGTGCAATATTACCTGGCTGCTTTATCTCACTACAGGATGTGTATTTGGTAAATTGTGTGTTTTTCTTTACCTTGATATATTTGTATTTTTTTAAAAGCATATTTTCTTTTGTAAAGCTGTCTTTGGTTCTGTTGCTGCTGTAGCAAATTTAAATTTCCCCTCTGTGGGACGAAGGGATTCTGATTTTGAAACTAGCTCTGCTTCATATTATACCCCCCTGATCACATTAAACTGCTAATTAGATGTTTGAGTAGGAAAATGTGGCCAATCACACATTTAAATGTCTAGGTTCCCCTAGACCGGTGACACAACAAAATATTTACGAAAAGTAACTTTTACTCAAGCGGAGCCATGTGCCTCACATTTTCTCAGAGTTCAGATGGTCAGTTTGGATCTTATTTGCAATAGCGTCAAACCAATTAATAACCTGCAAGTATTTAGAAAAGAAATTCAAGGACCTCTTAAACACCTGAGTGAAAGACAAACTTACAACAGCAGTGTTGTAGCTTTTAAAGGAGCTTGAGCATTTGATGAAGTACTGCTGTTTATAATCAAACACAATGCCCAACATGTGTTTCATGAATCACACAGTTTGAAGTCGGCCGGACACTGAATGTCACATTGGAGGACACATGCATTTTTCACTCTCCCTTTTGTCCATATTTTGTATTGTTTTTAACACACACACGCACACACACACACACACACACACACACACACACACACACACACACACACACACACACACACACACACACACACACACACACACACACACACACACACACACACACGATCTGAAACACGTCAGAGCTCATGATGTGTCCCTCATATAGTGTCACCTCTCAGAGGACACAGACATTGTTAAACTCGGGCAGGAAATGAGTTCTGCGCTATAATGTATGACATGCAGCAGTCGACAGGCCTCCCAGATCGCCCTTCATAACTGATGGATACTAATATGTCACCGCATGAAAATGTGTCGCGAAACAGGAAAGAGTGGAATCACTGCAGAAATGGAGCAAAAATTACCTAGAAGAGAAACTTTGAAGAGGGGAAAAAAGGGAGGTTTCTAAAAATACCCGTGATCTTCTGGTGCCTTGTTCATTCTCTTGTTGAGTGCATAGATAGAAAAGAAAATCACTGCTACTGTCTTTCCTGTCCATTTTCTTTACCCTGTTTTTTAAGACACCATGCATTTTAAAAGCAGCCATCTAACGAAAAAAAAAAAAAAAAAGCTTTTGCTATTTCTGACTTGCAAGACACATCAGGGGCACGGGCGTGAGTGCATTGTTCAGTGGAGCAAGGCATTTCCTGCTCCAAATGAAGATCAAAATCCATCCTCAAGCCTGAATTATTAACAACGTGCATCCCTAAGAATCCCAGGGTCCACAGAGAGAAGGGGGAGAGGGGAGAGAGGGGGTACAGATAGGGAGGTTGGTTGGTTCATTTCTTAGCCCTTTTCTCAGAATCAGAGGTGCATCGAGGACCCAAAATTTACAAGAAAGTTTACATTGCAGAAAGGATTGGTACTGTATGTGATTGCTTCAGATTTGTCATGTCAATTGTTAAAGGGATTAATAATAATAATGACAATAATAATACCAATAATAATATTAATAACAATAATAACAACAATAATAATAATAATAATAATAATAACAACTTAAACTTATATAGCGCCTTTCATGGTACCCAAGGACGCTTTAAAATAGGGAGGAGAAAAGGGGAGTGGGGGTTAGGGATCAAAGGACTTGTGCAGAGAAATGTTTTGAGGTGCTTTTTGAACATGGGCAGTGATTGGGCAGAGCGGACGTGGAGTGGTAGACTGTTCCAGAGTGTGGGAGCATTGGCAGAGAGGCCCTGTCTCCAAAAGTTTGCAATCTGGTGCGGGGAGTGCCCAGCAGGTCCTTGTCAGAGGACCGTAGGGAACGTGACTGAGTGTAAGGGTGGAGGAGATCTGTGAGGTATTGTGGTGAGAGTCCATGGAGAGATTTGTAGGTGAACAGGAGGATCTTGTCGGTGATGCGTGACTTGACTTGCAACCAGTGGAGCTGTTGGAGGATGGAAGTGATATGCTGCCAGGGCTTTGAGTGGGTTAGAACCCTGGCAGCTGAGTTCTGGACGTACTGGAGTCTGCTAAGGGCCTTGATGGGCAGTCCAGACAGGACACCATTGCAGTAGTCCAGATGGGAGGTGGTGAAGGCATGGATGAGTGTCTCTGTGACTGAATGCGTGAGTGAAGGCCGGAGTCGTGAGATGTTTCTGAGGTGGTAGAAGGCAGACTTGGTGATGTTGTTGATGTGGGACAAGAAGGAGAGAGTGGAGTCCAGCATGACGCCCAGGTTGCGCACCTCAGGAGATGGGGAAATGGAGCAGCCATCCACAACCAGGGCCAGGTCACCAACTTTCCTGGGCATTGGTGCAGGGGCCGCCACCATGAGCTCTGTCTTATTGCTGTTTAGTTTGAGTAGGTTTGTGGTCATCCATGATTTGAGTTCCTGCAGGCAGTTGACAAGTTTTGAGGGTGGGAGCTGGGAGGAGGGGTTTGTGCTGATATAGAGTTGGGTATCATCGGCGTAGCAGTGAAAGTTGAGTCCATGTTTACGGATGATATGACCTAGGGGTAGCATGTAAATAGTGAACAGCAGAGGACCTAGCACAGAGCCCTGGGGCACGCCATGGTTGACGGGTGCTGTATGAGAGTTGGAGCCATTTAGGGGGATGAATTGTTTCCGGTCTGTGAGGTAGGACCGGAACCAGGACAGTGCTGAACCACTGAGCCCGATGAGCTCAGAGAGGCGGTGGAGAAGGATGGTGTGGGAGACAGTATCAAAAGCTGCAGAAAGGTCGAGGAGGATGGGGATGGAGATGAGGCCATTGTCGGCAGCAAGCAGAAGGTCATTAGTGATTTTGATGAGGGCGGTCTCAGTGCTATGATGGGTTCTAAAACCAGATTGGAGGGGTTCGAAGAGATCATGGTGGGACAGGTGATGTTGAAGCTGTGCAGCCACTGCTCTTTCCAAGATTTTGCTGAGGAAAGGGAGGTTGGAGATTGGACGGTAGTTGTTGGGGTCGTCTGGGTCAGAGCCTGGCTTTTTGAGAATGGGGATGACTGCTGCCATTTTAAAGCTTGATGGTACCACACCAGAGGCAAGAGTTAGCTAAGGTCATTTATACAAAAAGCAGGATGATCTTTCCATTGAATTTTGGAATATTGCTGAATATAAGATCCTTATGAAACACAGGTTTATGATACTTTCTTGTTTTGTTAAGCAGAATAATTTCCACAGTGTAAATTCAATCGCCAGCAGTAAAAAGCTAACATGAATCTATACACAAACTACACCAGGGAAGCATGCATCTGCATAGCTAAGCTAAAGGCGGCTATGTTCAGAGGGATGATGTTTGGTATTCTCATTTAGCCACTTGTTAGCAACCGCGGTTTTTATGACACAAAAAAGCTTTGGACATTGACCAGAAGGGTATTTACCGACATATTGTATGTCTTAGAACAAACCAAGAACATCTCTTCAGCTTGTGATAATCACAGTGGCTTCAGGTATTATTACCGATCTGTTGGAAGCTAGATAGCTAACGTATAGCTACGTTACGTTAGCTATTCTAGGCATTTCAAATATACTGACAAAACAATTACAATTAACTGTGACAGTGACAGCTGACCAATTTAATAATCCCTGCATGTCAACAAGCTTCAATTTATATATATTTGTTTCAATATTTGCAACGTTTTCAAAAGTGTAGCGCTTGTCTGCTAATGTGAGTGTTTGGGCCTTTTTCTCCTGTCACACACCCTACAATAAAACCTAATTCTAACATGTGTTTTGCATTATTTTTCTTTTAGTTTCAAAACCAAACACTTCAGAAATAATACAAACCCAACACTTTCTTCAACAGCGGAATACTCTACAACATATATATTTTAAAGGCTGAAGAACGTTTATAAAACAAAATATTGAAAGATATTCAGAACACTGTAGTGAATATGAATATACAGCCAGGTCCATAAATATTTGGACATTGACACAATTTTCATTATTTTGGCTCTGTACACCTCTACAATGGACTTGAAATCAAAAACTCCATATGTGCTTTAAGTGCAGACTTTCCGCTTTATTTTGAGGGTATTTACATCCAAATCAGAAGACTAGTGTAGGAATTACAAAAAATGTTATACGTGGTATCCCCTTTTTAAGGGACCAAAAGTAATTGGACAAAGTAACATAATCATAAATAAAATTGTGACTTTTAATATTTGGTTGTAAATCTTTTCCAGTCAATGACAGACTGAAGTCTTGAACCCATAGACATCACTGGATGCTGGGTTTCATCCCTGCTGATGCTCTGCCAGGCCTCTACTGCAGCTGTCTCCAGTTCCTGCTTGTTCTTTTGGCAGTTTCCTTTCAGTTTTGTTTTCAGCAAGTGAAATGCATGCTCAATTGGATTCAGGTCAGGTGATTGACTTGGCCATTGCAGAAATTCCTCTTTGGTTGCTTTAGCAGTATGCTTCAGGTCATTGTCCATCTGCAGTGTGATGTGCCGCACAATAAGTTCTGAAGCATTGGATGAATATGAGCAGATAATATTGCCCGAAACCCTTCAGTGTTCATCCTGCTGCTTTTGTCAGGAGTCACATCATCATTAAATATAAGGGAGGCAGTTTCATTGGCAGCCAAACATGCCCACGCCATAACACTACCACCACCATGCTTCACTGATGAGGAGTACGCTTTGGATCATGAGCAGTTCCTTCCCTTCTGCACTCTTCTCTTCCTATCATTCTGGTACACATTGATCTTTGTCTCATCTGTCCATAGGATGTTTTGCAGGTCTGTACAGGCTCTTTTGGAGGGGTTTTAGCAAGCTCTAATCTGACCTTCCTGTTTTTGAGGATCTGTAATGTTTACATCATGTGGGGAACCCTCTGTATTTACTCTGGTGAGGTCTTCTCTTGATTTTTTTACTTTGACACAGATACACCAACTGCCTGGAGATTGTTCTTGATCTGGTAAACTGTTGTGTAGGGCTTTTCTTCACCTGGAGAACAATTATTCTGTCATCCACCACAGAGCTGTTCTATGGTCTTCCAGGTCTTTTGGTTTTGCTGAGCTCAACAGTTCGTTCTTTGTTTTCAAGAATGTACCAAATAGTAGATTTGGCCTCACCTAATGTTTGTGGTATGTCTCTGATGTTTTTTTTATTTTTTATGTTTCAGCCTAATGATGGGTTGCTTCACTGATAGTGACAGTTCTTTGGACTTCATATTGATAGTTGACAGCAACACATTCCACATTCAAATAACACACTTGAAATTAATTCTAGACCTTTTTTCTGCTCCTTTTAAATGAACTAATGAGGAAATAACACACACCAGGCCATGCAACAGCTGCGCAGCCAATTGCCCAATTACTTTTGGTCCCTTAAAAAGGGGATACCCTGGACAAAATGTGTTGTAATTCCTACACCATTCACCTGATCGGGATGAAAATACCCTCAAAATAAAGCTGAAAGTCTGCCCTTAAAGTACTTAGTTATTGTTTAATTAATCAAATCCATTGTTGTGGGGTACAGAGCCCAAATAATGCAAATTGTGTCAATGTCCAAATATTTATGGACCTGACTGTAAGTGAATATGCTCCAGAAGACGCTTCATGGAGTAATTCCTTACCAATATCATACGTATGTCTTATTAAAAGATCTTAAAATTATGATTTAATTAAACATAGGGCTCTGGAAAAAAACTGTGAATTCATTCAAGCTTGTTTTGAGTCCAATTTGGATTTTAATCCATAATGTGTTGGACGGATTAGCACCAAAGCCAACTCTGTCTGCTATAATACGTATAATACAGTGTGTCCGTGTTTTAAGTCACACTTTTAATTACAGTAGCTATCCTAAGACCCTTTGTTCAGTGTAATATGTAGAGCGCCATAAGGTTTCTATAGGCCTGACCTCAGAGCTGCTTAGTGAAATTTGCATATCATGTATATGAGATTAGCCAATCAGGATAAGCTGATTCTTTTCTCCAAGGGCTGACCGTATAAACGGGCTCCTCTGTCCTTATTATGATCTTGCCAGAGGTGAACCTCATGACCTCTTCAATGCTGCCTCCTCTTCCTTCCTCTTTTTCAAACGTTCTGACCAATTGCCACCATTGTACTGCTCCAGGAAGAATTTCAGTCTACGGCTGCACGATTTCTTTAAAGATCAGTCCTAATCAAGGAAATGCAATTAAATCTGAGGAATACTTTCTCTGTTACCATAATACTTGATTCAAAGCAACATTTTTGACAGATTGTACCTTCACCAAACATTGCACTTACTGCGATTTGGAATGAATTGGTATGGGAACATTGTTATTAAATATTAATTATCTTTCTTTTTCCCATCAGTTTCCCTTAAACTAATATTGAACAAGACATGTTAAGGTGAGAAGGCAAAGAAGACAAGCATGTTAGGACATTAGAACACACTTAAAATCTTAAGGCAAATAAACTAACTCTCAAGAGCCATAAAACCAATAAAAAAAAGGGCACATTAAATTAAGAGTATGACATTTGAAAAATTCAGGAGAGTGGTAATTTGGATCTTTTACGGCTGTGCAATCCTTACTCTAGTCTAACATATGTTTAAAAAAATAGAAAAAACTAAACGTTCCCGAATTCAACTCTCTTCTTCATGCCCTGAGTGTTTCCATGTTTCTCAAATTGTCTGCTTTAAAACAACAGGCACTCGCGCACATAAACGCACATGCACTTAAGTGATTTCTCCTGTAAAGTCTTGCCATATCTCCCCACACCAAGAGCAGCAGACCTATCTTGTGTTGTTTTAGAAATAAGCTCCACAACAGGCGCAGAACTGAAGAACACTTAAGGTGGCCACTTTTTCCAGACTGCACAGTGGGGAGATAACAAAGGCGGCTGCAGGAGTCAATAAAGAGGCCAGGAATAGCAGGACCATATCGCTGAGAGAGGTAAACAACCCTGAAGAGAAATGTTTTGAAGAAAAAGGGATTTTTCTCCTCATATCTTGTCTGGCTTCTAAAGCTTTTGTTCACTTTGTGCGTTAATTCAAATGCTCAACAGCGCTCCTCAAAGCTCTTTGTATACCGCACTCTTATCCCTGCACCCTCCATAAACACTGGCATTGGGTTTTTCCTTATAATGTATGGTCAATGATAAGCCTAATCTATGAAATGCTATATTTCCAATTACGTGGTTATCACATCTGTGTGATCTTTTGACTGATTATGTGTAAAGCTGGGTATTTATGAGCTCTGGATATTTCAACAAAAATGTTCTAATCACATGAACTAGGAGCAGATGTAAAAGGGTTTGTAATTTAGTTTTTGTTGAGAAATTACTTTGTTTGGTGGCAGGAAGTTAAATAATTTGGGAAAAGTATCAGAGTAGAATAAAATGTATCATTAAGCCTTTTTTAAATCAGTGTCAAAAGTATCAAAGCAAGTTTTTAGACTTTTTTTCGAATTTTTAAATAAATATTGTGATGACATTTAACAATTGTCTTCTTAATGAGACTCAAAATGTTTCCCTTAAAACAAAAATGCAATACAGGTGTGAAGTCAAACTAGACTCAACCAATCCTTTCATAGGGAGCAGAAACACTGTTTATGTGCTGTAAACATTATTCATACTGTAGTTTTTGGGGGGGAAATACTTTGGAAATGGGGACCTTTTTTAAACTTAAAGAGATTGCAGTTATATGAGATACTTTTCAATGTTCAGTGCATTACTACTACAGTAGATGGCATTTGGCACTTGTTTTTTTTAGATGTAAGTCTGAAGATAGGAGTCTGAAAGCAAGTAAATGTAGATGTGGCAGCAAAATATAAATATATGTTTAAATATCAAAATCAGTTTAAGTTTACACTATACTTATATATTCTGAATGCTTTATCTTGCCATCCGACAGCCCCTACTGACAGGAGGCTGAAGCTGTCATTAATACTCTGTTTAAAACCAGCACACTCCATTATCACTTAGAGCAGCGGTTCCCAAACTTTTTTTGCGGCACACCCCCTTCTACATCCCAACCGGGTTGACTCACCCCCCCACAAAACGCAAAAAAAAAAAAAAACGCAACAAAGCTTTGTTTTATCGCCATATAACGACTCATGTTTAATCATGCGCAAATAACCAGACCACGCATGACGATAACAACATCAACAAAGTTTCAATATAATGCAACAAAGAAAAATTGCAACGGTCCACAACATTAAAGAGCATGGGCTCAGAAACAGATAAAATAATAAAAACGAGGATCAATCATTTCCTGATTCCCGCTCATTTTCTTCTCTCGGATTCGTTCCTATTCTCTCCGTCTCTGTTGCCTCCAAATCCTCACTCTCTCTTGGTCCCTCTCCTCCTTCATGATTAACAACTTTGTCATGAGATGTTCCACTTGACAGTTTCCCTGATTTCAGCCATTTACTCATATTTGAAAGAATCGATGAAACGAGTTGGAGCGCATATATCCTAGAGTGAAACGTAGAAGATAGCGGCTGTCTTCTTCTACGTTTCTATCAAAAACTAATAAATTATAGTTTTTTAATTTAAAATAAAAGGGATTACAAAGGAAATGTTTATTGGTCCTGTTTTTTATTGTAGACTATGGAAAAATCCCACTTAGAAACAACACTGTGTAATATGTTTACACCAGACCACCACTACATGTTTCATCTCGCGCAGCCCCTGGTGGCAGCTCGCGCACCCCCTGGTGGCAACTCGCGCACCCCCTGGTGGCAACTCGTGTACCCCCACACTTTGGGAATCCCTGACTTAGAGCAAATTTAGCTTGCTGGACACAGGGTTGCTGTTCTACTGTTGACTCTATAGTTACATTTGTTTGTGTTATTGAGTCACTGAAGTGTGGAGTCACATAGCCCCTGCCCAAAGTGTCTCCAATCCTCAGATGTAATACACTGAATATGGATAAAAACTTCAGACAACTTCACTAGGCAGAATGTTTCCATATTTTAATC